>NW_028153332.1:0-65472 GCF_964106915.1 Podarcis gaigeae
GTGTCAGCTTTTAGACTTGGAAGACTTATAAAGAAAGAGAAGCCCAGAGACTGTTTGATAACATTGAGATCAAAGGAGGAGAGGGACAAGATTTTAGGCCTTCACTACGGGAAGTCTCTGGACATTTTGGACAGAAGAACTGAAATTTACAAGGACATTCCTAAACAGCTGTTGGATCTTAGATCTGAATATTTGGAACTTGTAAAATTGTTGAGAGGCAACTCAATCATCTTTAGGTGGGATTTCCCACAAGGCTTGTCCTTTACCTTCAGAGGAAGGAAGATTAAAATTAGAACTTTGGAAGATAGAGATAAATTTCTGATTGCCCACGGAGAAGACCTTCATAAAGGACTTGAACTACCCCCAGGGCCCGAACCACCAGAGGTACCTACACCTGTGGACTCTAAAGACCCACAGAACCAAACACCATCCCAAGGAAAATAACCAGATTTATCCAGGATGTCCCTGCAACTTTTGAGCTGGAATATTAATGGCTGCAACAGCCCGGAAAAAAGGAGGAAAATCTTTCACATATTAAAGAAGGAACAATTGGACATTATCTGTTTACAAGAAACACATGTGACTAGGCTCCACAGAAAAGTATTAATAAATAAAAGGCTTGGCCAGGAATTTATATCTTCGGACAACGTTAAGAAGAGAGGAGTGGTGATATATGCAAAAGAGAGCCTTTCACCTAAATTTTTATTTAAGGACGACCATGGAAGAATTTTGGCAATTGAAATACAGCATCAAGGAGAGAAAATTTTGATATTAGGAATCTATGCTCCAAATGAAGGGAAATCAGAATTTTACAAGAAGTTGCAAGGGATTATGTTGGAATATCTGGACTTTGATAACATCATTATGGTGGGAGATATGAATGGGATCGTATCGACCAATATGGATAAGTCACAAAGACAAAATGTTACCAAAGACGGCAGACTACCAAAGACCTTTTTTGAAATGACAGATAATATGGACTGGATTGATATATGGAGAAGAAAGAACCCCTTGGGAAAAGAAGGAACATTCTTTTCTGAAGCCCAGCTGACATGGACAAGAATCGACCAAATATGGATTTCTAGAGGTCTGGCACCTAAGGTGAGAAAAGTGGAAATCTGCCCAAAGACCTGCTCCGACCATAATGCTTTGAAAATGGACATGATACTAGTACCAACCGGTTCCTTTAGATGGAAGATGAATGACAACTTGTTCAGAGATCAAGAGATCATTAAGAAGGCCCAAAAAGTTATAAAGGACTACTTTGAAATAAATTTGAATACGACGGTGGAAAAAAGAACAATCTGGGATGCAAGTAAAGCGGTCATGAGAGGGTTCTTGATACAACAGAATTCTATAAAGAAAAGAACACAGAATGAAAAGAAAGACAGGATTTTGGAGAAAATCAAAGAACTAGAGAAGAAATTAAGAGCAAATCCAAAATCGCAGCCGATCTTGAGAGAAATTAAACTCCACCAGGCACAATATTTTAAATTGATAAATCAGAAAATTGAATGGAAGATTAAGTTGATGAGACAAAAAACGTTTGAATCGGCAAACAAATGTGGGAAACTGCTGGCTTGGCAGTTGAAAAAGAGGCAAAAGTTGAATACAGTAACAAATTTGGAAATTGAAGGAAGAAATATCCAGAACCCCGTGGAAATTAGAAAGTGTTTCCAGAAATATTTCAAAAAACTATACACTCAAGGGCCGCAAAATGAGATTGAAATTAAACAATTCTTGGAAAAAAATGGGCTCAAAAAACTGTCACAGGAAAATAGAACACTCTTGAATAGCAAAATAACTCGACAAGAGATTGAACTTGCCATTCAGAACATGAAACTGGGCAAATCTCCAGGGCCAGATGGTTTGACCTCCAAGTATTATAAGACATTAAATGACTATCTGATACAACCACTGATGGAGGTCAGCAATGAGATTATGGAGGGGAAGAAGGCGCCGGAATCGTGGAAAGAAGCCTTTATCACATTGATACCAAAATCAGAAACTGAAAAGACACAGCTTAAGAACTACCGTCCCATCTCCCTTCTAAATGTGGATTACAAAATATTTGCTGATGTTTTGGCAAACAGACTTAAAAGAGTTTTAAGTGAAGTAATACACAAGGACTAAGCAGGCTTTCTCCCAGGCAGACACATGTTTGCTAATACAAGGAATATTATTGACATTTTGGAGCTGTTGCAAACAGAAATTAATACCAAAGCAGTGTTAGTTTTTATAGATGCGGAGAAGGCCTTTGACAATATCTCTTGGAAATTTATGAAGGGAAATTTAAAAGAAATGGGAGTGGGGAGGGGTTTTGAAAACGGGATTGATGCGATATACTCAGAACAAAAGGCAAAACTGATAGTCAACAATGTGGTTACGGAAGGGTTTAAAATTGAAAAAGGAACACGACAAGGCTGCCCAATTTCCCCGCTGTTGTTTATTACAGTCCTGGAGGTGCTCCTGAATCTTATCAGAGGGGACCGGTTGGTGCAAGGGATTCAGGTCGGAGCGAAACAATATAAACTTAAAGCTTTTGCAGATGACCTAGTTTTGACCCTGCAGGAGCCAGAATCTAGTACAAAAAGAGTTTTGGAATTGATTCAAGACTTTGGTCGGGTGGCGGGATTTAAATTAAATAAACAGAAAACTAAAGTATTAGGGAAAAATTTGACAGACATAGAGTCAGAACGGTTTCAGAAAGAAACAGAACTAACATTGGTGAAAAAAGTTAAGTACCTAGGGGTAAATATAACAGCAAAAAATCTGAGTCTATTTAAGGATAATTATGAAAAATGCTGGTCTGAAATTAAGAGAGACTTGGACTGTTGGACAAAATTGAAACTTTCTTTGCTAGGCCGAATTGCCGCTATTAAGATGAATGTATTGCCAAAGATGTTGTTTTTGTTTCAAACATTACAAATTGTGGATAAGACGGAGTGCTTCAGGAAGTGGCAGAGAGATATTTCTAAATTTGTCTGGCAGGGCAAAAAGCCTAGAATTAAGTTTAAGATACTAACTGATGCGAAAGAAAGAGGTGGCTTTGCCCTGCCGGACTTAAAGTTGTACTATGAAGCAGCAGCTTTCTGCTGGCTCAAGGACTGGCTACTTCTTGAAGACACGGATGTGTTGGATCTGGAAGGTTTCAACAATGCATTTGGTTGGCATGCATATCTATGGTATGACAAAGTTAAGACCAATAAGGCCTTTAAGAACCATATTGTCAGGAAAGCTGTATTTAATGTCTGGACAAAATACAAAGACTTGTTGGAAAACAAAACCCCAAGGTGGCTTTCACCTCTGGAGGCTAAGGCCCGGAAGAGACTCAATATGGAGGCCAATTGGCCAAAGTATTGGGAAATATTAGAAAAAGATGGTGACAATTGGAAATTGCAGAGTTTGGAGAAAATGAAGGGTAAAGTGCTAGACTGGTTACATTATGCTCAGATTAAAGAAGTTTTTAAAAATGACAAAAAGTTAGGATTCCAGGTGGAAAAATCGAAGTTAGAGACAGAACTGTTAGAACCAAAGAGTAAGATATTATCAAGAATGTATAACTTGCTGTTGAAATGGAACACACAAGATGAAATGGTTAAATCTGCTATGATAAGATGGGCACAGGACATTGGGTATAATATTATGTTTGAAGACTGGGAAAGGTTGTGGACCACTGGGCTGAACTTCACTGCATGTAATGCTCTGAAGGAAAATGTAATGAAAATGATATATAGATGGTACATGACCCCTGTTAAACTTGCTAAAATATACCACTTGTCCGAAAATAAATGTTGGAAATGTAAGGAAAATGAAGGAACATTCTTTCACCTCTGGTGGACTTGCCCGAAAGTGAAGGCCTTCTGGGAAATGATATATAACGAGCTGAAAAAAGTATTTAAGTATACTTTCACTAAGAAACCAGAGGCCTTCCTCCTGGGTATAGTCGGCCAGAAGGTGTTAAAGAAGGACCGAACATTCTTTATGTATGCTACAACGGCAGCAAGGATACTCATCGCTAAGAACTGGAAAACTCAAGATTTACCCACACTGGAAGAATGGCAGATGCAGCTGATGGACTATATGCAACTGGCGGAAATGACCGGCAGAATCCGAGACTTGGGAGAAGAAAAGATTGAAGAAGATTGGAGGAAATTTAAGATTTATTTACAAAAATATTGTAATTTGGTGGAATGTTAAGAAGGGTGCTTGATTACAAAAAATTGGCCATCACTAATCTGGATTTGAATTGGAAGATAAGTGAGATTTTAGAAAACAAAAATTGCTGAAGAATTGTTATTTATCATTTAAAAGAGCGACTAAAAATTACATGATAATTTGCTTGCAAAAATGTATTGACAATGTAAGTGTGAACGGGAAACGTGAGGAAGTCCAAAAAGGTTTGAAAATTTGTTAAGACAAAAGGAACGTTGTTTATTATTTTTGTATTTTTTATAAAAAACCCTAATAAATATCTTTATAAAAAAAAATGGTGCCAAACGGTTGCAAATGCTCCCCTGAGAGGTTTGGCGGTCAAAATAGAAGGCTTTTTATCTCAGTAAAAGAAATCAGCCCTCGACAACTTAACCGGCAGAAAAAGATTTTTTTGAAAAAATCCCTAAGCCCCGGGGTCACAATTTCATCAAAAATCTGACTTTCGGCCATTCACTTAAAAATTGTGCCTTCTGAAGAATGTAGGAAAAACCACTGGGCCGCTAAGATATAATCTAACTGAAATCCCATATTTTGACTACTGGCTCCTCACACAGCTCCTGACTCACGACAGTGTGTTGCCCATCGCTCAGTTCTGACTAAAGGAATTAATGCAGCCACTGCTGGCGGGGACATTTTGGGACCCAAAATATCGAACGCCAGTAAATTCTGGTGTACTTTTTAACATAATAGTGTAAACAGGTATCAACATACAAACACTGAGAAGCCATTCCCCCCGCCCCACTACTTTATATGGAAACAATTGGAAAAACCTCTGTGATTGAGGCTACCAACATGGCGCCTTTTTGTACATCGAACACTTCTGAGGTAATTCTTACTACTGCTTTACTACTGTTTTACTACTACTTTACTACTGTTTTACTACTACTTTACTACTGTTTTACTACAGCTTTACTACTGCTTTACCACAGCTTTACTACTACTTTACTACTACTTTACTACCATTTTACTACTACTTTATTACTACTTTAGAGCTATTTTACTGTTTTACTACTACTTTACTATCATTTTACTACTACTTTAGTACAATTTTACTACAACTTTACTAGTACTTTAGAGCTATTTTACTACTATTCCACCACTTTACTATTGGACCATTTTACTACCGCTTTACTACTACTTTACTACTATCTTACTGTTGTTTCACTACTGCCTTACTACCATTTTACTACTATTTTACTACTGCGTTACTACTACTTTACTGCTATTTTACTACTATTCCACCACTTTACTATTGTTTTACCATTACTTAACTGCTACTTCACTACTGGTTTTCTATTGCTTTACTACCGCTTTACTTCCACTTTACTACTGCTACTTTGTTACTTTTATACTACTTTACGATTTATACCCCTATTAATAGAGTAGACCTTCCTGAACAATGGCATGCTTGTCTATAGTAACAAATAATATTGTTACTATTTTATTAATTGTATATACTGCCCTTCATCTGTAGATTTAAGGTTGGTTTACAACTTAAAAATGCAAGGTAAAAAACACAAAATACACAATAAAAACAAGAACAAGAACAAACCAATAAGCCTCCTCCCTCAACCTCTCCTTAGGCTTGTCCTTCACTCAGGACTTCTCTCTTGTTCCTTGATCTTAACTTCCCCACTTTTGCAAACCTTCCAGTTGCCCCTAATTTTCCCGGGACAGTCCCAGATTTATTGAAGCTGTCCTGGTTTCTGATGTTATCCTGCTTTTCCTTAGGACGTCCCTATGTTCATGGGAGAAATATTGGATGGGATGGAGTTATACATAGAATAGAATGATAGAATGATCTCGATACGAATCCAAGGCAGACCTTTTAACATCACAGTAATCCAAGTTTATGTATCAACTACTGGTGCTGAAGAAACTGAAATTGACCAATTCTATGAAGACTAACAACACCTTATAGAACTGACACCAAAGAAGGATGTTCTTCTCATTATAGGGGATTGGAATGCTAAAGTAGGGAGGCAAGAGATAAAAGGAACAACTGGCAAGTTGGGCCTTGGAGATCAAAACGAAGCAGGGCAAAGGCTAATAGAGTTCTGTCAAGAGAACAAGCTGGTCATCACAAACACGCTTTTCCAACAACACAAGAGACGACTCTACACATGGACATCACCATGGACATCTGACTAAAGGATTTTATGCAGCCACTGCTGGCGGGGACATTTTGGGACCCAAAATATCCAACGCCACTAAATTCTGGTGTACTTTTTAACATAATAGTGTAAACAGGTATCAACATACAAACACTGAGAAGCCATTCCCCCCGCCCCACTACTTTATATGGAAACAATTGGAAAAACCTCTGTGATTGAGGCTACCAACATGGCGCCTTTTTGTACATCGAACACTTCTGAGGTCATTCTTACTACTGCTTTACTACTGTTTTATTACTACTTTACTTCTGTTTTACTACTACTTTACTACTGTTTTACTACAGCTTTACTACTGCTTTACTACAGCTTTACTACTACTTTACTACTACTTTACTACTACTTTACTACCATTTTACTACTACTTTACTACTACTTTAGAGCTATTTTACTATTTTACTACTACTTTACTATCATTTTACTACTACTTTAGTACAATTTTACTACTACTTTACTACTACTTTAGGTTTTTTTTACTATTTTACTACTACTTTACTATCATTTTACTACTACTTTAGTACAATTTTACTACAACTTTACTAGTACTTTAGAGCTATTTTACTACTATTCCACCACTTTACTATTGGACCATTTTACTACCGCTTTATTACTACTTTAGTACTATCTTACTGCTGTTTCACTACTGCCTTACTACCATTTTACTACTATTTTACTACTGCGTTACTACTACTTTACTGCTATTTTACTACTATTCCACCACTTTACTATTGTTTTACCATTACTTAACTGCTACTTCACTACTGGTTTACTATTGCTTTACTACCACTTTACTTCCACTTTACTACTGCTACTTTATTACTTTTATACTACTTGACTATTTATACCCCTATTAATTGAGTAGACCTTCCTGAACAATGGCATGCTTGTCTACAGTAACAAATAGTATTGTTACTATTTTATTAATTGTATATACTGCCCTTCATCCGTAGATTTAAGGTTGGTTTACAACTTAAAAATGCAAGGTAAAAAACACAAAATACACAATAAAAACAAGAACAAGAACAAACCAATAAGCCTCCTCCCTCAACCTCTCCTTTGGCTTGTCCTTCACTCAGGACTTCTCTCTTGTTCCTTGATCTTAACTTCCCCACTTTTGCAAACCTTCCAGTTGTCCCTAATTTTCCCGGGATAGTCCCAGATTTATTGAAGCTGTCCTGGTTTCTGATGTTATCCTGCTTTTCCTTAGGACGTCCCTATGTTCATGGGAGAAATGTTGGATGGGATGGAGTTATACATAGAATAGAATGATAGAATGATCTCGATACGAATCCAAGGCAGACCTTTTAACATCACAGTAATCCAAGTTTATGCACCAACTACTGGTGCTGAAGAAACTGAAATTGACCAATTCTATGAAGACTAAAAACACCTTATAGAAGTGACACCAAAGAAGGATGTTCTTCTCATTATAGGGG
This sequence comes from Podarcis gaigeae, assembly GCF_964106915.1. Classification (NCBI taxonomy): domain Eukaryota; kingdom Metazoa; phylum Chordata; class Lepidosauria; order Squamata; family Lacertidae; genus Podarcis; species Podarcis gaigeae. The sequence goes on from NW_028153332.1 coordinate 7,823, forward strand.
ATTGGAATGCTAAAGTAGGGAGGCAAGATATAAAAGGAACAACTGGCAAGTTGGGCCTTGGAGATCAAAACGAAGCAGGGCAAAGGCTAATAGAGTTCTGTCAAGAGAGCAAGCTGGTCATCACAAACACGCTTTTCCAACAACACAAGAGACGACTCTACACATGGACATCACCAGATGGGCAGCATGGAAATCAGATTGATTATATTCTCTGCAGCCAAAGATGGAGAGGCTCTATACAGTCAGCAAAAACAAGACCTGGAGCTGACTGTGGCTCAGATCATCAGCTTCTTATAGCAAAATTCAAACTTAAACTGAAACAAGTAGGGAAAACCACTGGGCCGGTAAGATATAATCTAAGTCAAATCCCTTATGAATACACAGTGGAAGTGACGAACAGGTTTAAGGATTTAGATTTGGTGGACAGAGTGCCTGAAGAACTATGGATGGACGCTCGTAACATTGTACAGGAGGCAACAACGAAAACCATCCCCTGAGAGGTTTGGTGGTCGAAACAGAAGTCTTTTTATCTCAAGAAAAGAAATCATCCCTCAACAACTTAACCGGCAGAAAAAGATTCTTTTGAAAAAATCCCTAAGCCCCGGGGTCACAATTTCATCAAAAATCTGGCTTTCTGCCATTCATTCAAACATGGCGCCTACTGAAGAAAGTAGGGAAAACCACTGGGCCTGTAAGATATAATCTAACTGAAATCCCTTATTTTGACTACTGGCTCCTCACACAGCTCCTGACTCACGACAGTGTGTTGCCCATCGCTCAGTTCTGACTAAAGGAATTAATGCAGCCACTGCTGGCGGGGACATTTTGGGACCCAGAATATCCAACGCCAGTAAATTCTGGTGTACTTTTTAACATAATAGTGTAAACAGGGATCAACATACAAACACTGAGAAGCCGTTCTCCCCGCCCGACTACTTTATATGGAAACATTTGGAAAAACCTCTGTGATTGAGGCTACCAACATGGCGCCTTTTTGTACAACGAACACTTCTGAGGTCATTCTTACTACTACTTTAATACTGTTTTACTACTTCTTTACTACTACTTTACTACCATTTTACTACTACTTTACTACTACTTTACTACTACGTTACTGCCATTTTACTACTACTTTACTACCATTTTACTACTACTTTCCTTCACTCATGACTTCTCTCTTGTTCCTTGATCTTAACTTCCCCACTTTTGCAAACCTTCCAGTTGTCCCTAATTTTCCCGGGACAGTCCCAGATTTATTGAAGCTGTCCTGGTTTCTGATGTTATCCTGCTTTTCCTTAGGACGTCCCTATGTTCATGGGAGAAATATTGGATGGGATGGAGTTATACATAGAATAGAATGATAGAATGATCTCGATACGAATCCAAGGCAGACCTTTTAACATCACAGTAATCCAAGTTTATGTATCAACTACTGGTGCTGAAGAAACTGAAATTGACCAATTCTATGAAGACTAACAACACCTTATAGAACTGACACCAAAGAAGGATGTTCTTCTCATTATAGGGGATTGGAATGCTAAAGTAGGGAGGCAAGAGATAAAAGGAACAACTGGCAAGTTGGGCCTTGGAGATCAAAACGAAGCAGGGCAAAGGCTAATAGAGTTCTGTCAAGAGAACAAGCTGGTCATCACAAACACGCTTTTCCAACAACACAAGAGACGACTCTACACATGGACATCACCATGGACATCTGACTAAAGGATTTTATGCAGCCACTGCTGGCGGGGACATTTTGGGACCCAAAATATCCAACGCCACTAAATTCTGGTGTACTTTTTAACATAATAGTGTAAACAGGTATCAACATACAAACACTGAGAAGCCATTCCCCCCGCCCCACTACTTTATATGGAAACAATTGGAAAAACCTCTGTGATTGAGGCTACCAACATGGCGCCTTTTTGTACATCGAACACTTCTGAGGTCATTCTTACTACTGCTTTACTACTGTTTTATTACTACTTTACTTCTGTTTTACTACTACTTTACTACTGTTTTACTACAGCTTTACTACTGCTTTACTACAGCTTTACTACTACTTTACTACTACTTTACTACTACTTTACTACCATTTTACTACTACTTTACTACTACTTTAGAGCTATTTTACTATTTTACTACTACTTTACTATCATTTTACTACTACTTTAGTACAATTTTACTACTACTTTACTACTACTTTAGGTTTTTTTTACTATTTTACTACTACTTTACTATCATTTTACTACTACTTTAGTACAATTTTACTACAACTTTACTAGTACTTTAGAGCTATTTTACTACTATTCCACCACTTTACTATTGGACCATTTTACTACCGCTTTATTACTACTTTAGTACTATCTTACTGCTGTTTCACTACTGCCTTACTACCATTTTACTACTATTTTACTACTGCGTTACTACTACTTTACTGCTATTTTACTACTATTCCACCACTTTACTATTGTTTTACCATTACTTAACTGCTACTTCACTACTGGTTTACTATTGCTTTACTACCACTTTACTTCCACTTTACTACTGCTACTTTATTACTTTTATACTACTTGACTATTTATACCCCTATTAATTGAGTAGACCTTCCTGAACAATGGCATGCTTGTCTACAGTAACAAATAGTATTGTTACTATTTTATTAATTGTATATACTGCCCTTCATCCGTAGATTTAAGGTTGGTTTACAACTTAAAAATGCAAGGTAAAAAACACAAAATACACAATAAAAACAAGAACAAGAACAAACCAATAAGCCTCCTCCCTCAACCTCTCCTTTGGCTTGTCCTTCACTCAGGACTTCTCTCTTGTTCCTTGATCTTAACTTCCCCACTTTTGCAAACCTTCCAGTTGTCCCTAATTTTCCCGGGACAGTCCCAGATTTATTGAAGCTGTCCTGGTTTCTGATGTTATCCTGCTTTTCCTTAGGACGTCCCTATGTTCATGGGAGAAATGTTGGATGGGATGGAGTTATACATAGAATAGAATGATAGAATGATCTCGATACGAATCCAAGGCAGACCTTTTAACATCACAGTAATCCAAGTTTATGCACCAACTACTGGTGCTGAAGAAACTGAAATTGACCAATTCTATGAAGACTAAAAACACCTTATAGAAGTGACACCAAAGAAGGATGTTCTTCTCATTATAGGGGATTGGAATGCTAAAGTAGGGAGGCAAGATATAAAAGGAACAACTGGCAAGTTGGGCCTTGGAGATCAAAACGAAGCAGGGCAAAGGCTAATAGAGTTCTGTCAAGAGAGCAAGCTGGTCATCACAAACACGCTTTTCCAACAACACAAGAGACGACTCTACACATGGACATCACCAGATGGGCAGCATCGAAATCAGATTGATTATATTCTCTGCAGCCAAAGATGGAGAGGCTCTATACAGTCAGCAAAAACAAGACCTGGAGCTGACTGTGGCTCAGATCATCAGCTTCTTATAGCAAAATTCAAACTTAAACTGAAGCAAGTAGGGAAAACCACTGGGCCGGTAAGATATAATCTAAGTCAAATCCCTTATGAATACACAGTGGAAGTGACGAACAGGTTTAAGGATTTAGATTTGGTGGACACAGTGCCTGAAGAACTATGGATGGAGGCTCGTAACATTGTACAGGAGGCAACAACGAAAACCATCCCAATGAAAAGGAAATGCAAGAAAGCAAAGTGGCTGTCCAACGAGGCCTTACAAATAGCGGAGGAGAGAAGGCAAGCAAAATGTGAGGGAGATAGTGAAAGATACAGGAAATTGAATGCAGATTTCCAAAGAATAGCAAGGAGAGACAAGAAGGCCTTCTTAAACGAGCAATGCAAACAATAGAGGAAAACAACAGAATGGGAAGAACCAGAGATCTGTTCAAGAAGATTGGAGATATGAAAGGAACATTTCATACAAAGATTACCATAATAAAGGACAAAAGTGGTAAGGACCTAACAGAAGCAGAAGACATCAAGAAGAGGTGGCAAGAATACACAGAGGAATTATACCAGAAAGATATGGATGTCCCGTACACCCCAGGTAGTGTGGTTGCTGACCTTGAGCCAGACATCCTAGAAAGTGAAGTCAAATGGGCCTTAGAAAGCACTGCAGTCGCCAGAGGATTGGAGAAGATCAGTCAACATCCCAATCCCAAAGAAGGGCAGTGCCAAAGAATGCTCCAACTACCGCACAATTGCACTCATTTCACACGCTAGCAAGGTTATGCTTAAAATTCTACAAGGAAGGCTCAGCAGTATGTGGATCGAGAACTCCCAGAAGTCCAAGCTGGATTTAGAAGAGGCAGAGGAACCAGAGACCAAATAGCAAACATGCGCTGGATTATGGAGAAAGCTAGAGAGTTCCAGAAAGACATCTACTTCTGCTTCATTGACTATGCAAAAGCCTTTGACTGTGTCGACCACAGCAAACTACGGCAAGTTCTTAAAGAAGTGGGAGTGCCTGAGACGTCACCTTGCCAACAAAGGTCCGTATAGTTAAAGCCATGGATTCCCAGTAGTGATGTATGGAAGTGAGAGCTGGACCATAAAGATTTAGAAGAGGCAGAGGAACCAGAGACCAAATTGCAAACATGCGCTGGATTATGGAGAAAGCTAGAGAGTTCCAGAAAGACATCTACTTCTGCTTCATTGACTATGCAAAAGCCTTTGACTGTGTCGACCACAGCAAACTACGGCAAGTTCTTAAAGAAATGGGAGTGCCTGATCACCTCATCTGTCTCCTGAGAAATCTCTATGTGGGACAAGAAGCTACAGTTAGAACTGGATATGGAACAACTGATTGGTTCAAAATTGGAAAAGGAATACGACAAGGCTGTATTTTGTCTCCCTGCTTATTTAATTTACATGCAGAATGCATCATGTGAAAGGCTGGGCTGGATGAATCCCAAGCTGGAATTAAGATTGCCGGAAGAAATAGCAACAACCTCAGATATGCAGATGACACAACCTTGATGGCAGAAAGTGAGGAGGAATTAAAGAACCTTTTAATGAGGGTGAAAGAGGAGAGCGCAAAATATGGTCTGAAGCTCAACGTCAAAAAACCGAAGATCATGGCCACTGGTCCCATCACCTCCTGGCAAATAGAATGGGAAGGAATGGAGGCAGTGAGAGATTTTACTTTCTTGTTCTCCATGATCACTGCAGATGGTGACAGCAGCCACGAAATTAAAAGACGCCTGCTTCTTGGGAGAAGGGCAATGACAGGCCTAGAGAGCATCTTGAGAAGTAGAGACGTCACCTTGCCAACAAAGGTCCGTATAGTTAAAGGCATGGTTTTCCCAGTAGTGATGTAGTGAGAGCTGGACCATAAAGAAGGCTGATCGCCGAAGAATTGATGCTTTTGAATTATGGTGCTGGAGGAGACTCTTGAGAGTCCCATGGACTGCAAGAAGATCAAACGCATCCATTCTTAAAGAAATCAGCCCTGAGTGCTCACTGGAAGGACAGATCGTGAAGCTGAGGCTCCTGTACTTTGGCCATCTCATGAGAAGAGAAGACTCCCTGGAGATCAACATACAAACACAGAGAAGCCATTCCCTCCGCCCCCCTACTTTATAAGGAAACAATTGGAAAAACCTCTGTGATTGAGGCTACCAACATGGCGCCTTTTTGTACATCGCACACTTCTGAGGTCATTCTTACTACTGCTTTACTACTGTTTTACGACTACTTTAATACCACTTTACTACTGTTTTACTACTACTTTACTACCACTTTACTACTACTTTACTACAGCTTTACTACTACTTTACTACTACTTTACTACCACTTTACTACTACTTTACTACCACTTTACTACAGCTTTACTACTACTTTACTACAGCTTTACTACAGCTTTACTACTACTTTACTACAGCTTTACTACAGCTTTACTACTACTTTACTACCACTTTACTACTACTTTACTACAGCTTTACTAGCACTTTACTACTACTTTACTACTACTTTACTACTACTTTACTACAGCTTTACTACTACTTTACTACCACTTTACTACTACTTTACTACTACTTTAGTACAATTTTACTACTACTTTACTACTACTTTAGGTTTTTTTTTTACTATTTTACTACTACTTTACTATCATTTTACTACTACTTTAGTACAATTTTACTACAACTTTACTACTACTTTAGAGCTATTTTACTATTATTCCACCACTTTACTATTGGACCATTTTACTACCGCTTTACTACTACTTTACTACTATCGTACTGCTGTTTCACTACTGCCTTACTACCATTTTACTATTTTATTACTGCGTTACTACTACTTTACTGCTATTTTACTACTATTCCACCACTTTACTATTGTTTTACCATTGGTAAAACCATTGCTTTACCATTACTTAACTGCTACTTCACTACTGGTTTACTATTGCTTTACTACCACTTTACTTCCACTTTACTACTGCTACTTTATTACTTTTATACTACTTGACTATTTATACCCCTATTAATTGAGTAGACCTTCCTGAACAATGACATGCTTGTCTACAGCTTTACTACTACTTTACTACCACTTTACTACTACTTTACTACAGCTTTACTACCACTTTACAACTACTTTACTACAGCTTTACTACTACTTTACTACCATTTTACTACTACTTTACTACCACTTTACTACTACTTTAGTACAATTTTACTACTACTTTACTACTACTTTAGGTTTTTTTTTACTATTTTACTACTACTTTACTATCATTTTACTACTACTTTAGTACAATTTTACTACAACTTTACTACTACTTTAGAGCTATTTTACTATTATTCCACCACTTTACTATTGGACCATTTTACTACCGCTTTACTACTACTTTACTACTATCTTACTGCTGTTTCACTACTGCCTTACTACCATTTTACTACTATTTTATTACTGGGTTACTACTACTTTACTGCTATTTTACTACTATTCCACCACTTTACTATTGTTTTACCATTACTTAACTGCTACTTCACTACTGGTTTAGAATTGCTTTACTACCACTTTACTTCCACTTTACTCCTGCTACTTTATTACTTTTATACTACTTGACTATTTATACCCCTATTAATTGAGTAGACCTTCCTGAACAATGGCACTACTTGATATGGAAACAACTGGAAAAACCTCTGTGATTGAGGATACCAACATGGCGCCTTTTTGTACAGTGAACACTTCTGAGGTCATTCTTACTACTACTTTACTACTGCTTTACTACTACTTTACTACCGCTTTACTACTACTTGACTACCATTTTACTACTACTTTACTACTACGTTACTACCATTTTACTACTACTTTACTGCCATTTTACTACTGCTTTACTACTACTTCCCTACTGTTTTACGATAATTTTACTACTACTTTGCTACTTTACTATAATTTTACTACTACTTTACTACTACTTTAAAGCTATTTTACTACTATTCCACCACTCAAAAATGGTGCCAAACGGTTGCAAATGCTCCCCCGAGAGGTTTGGCGGTCGAAACAGAAGGCTTTTTATCTTAGTAAAAGAAATCAGCCCTCGACAACTTAACCGGCAGAAAAAGATTCTTTTGAAAAAATCCCTAAGCCCCGGGGTCACAATTTCATCAAAGTTCTGACTTTCGGCCATTCACTCAAAAATGGTGCCAAACGGTTGCAAATGCTCCCCCGAGAGGTTTGGCGGTCGAAACAGAAGGCTTTTTATCTCAATAAAAGAAATCAGCCCTCGACAACTTAACCGGCAGAAAAAGATTCTTTTGAAAAAATCCCTAAGCCCTGGGGTCACAATTTCATCAAAAATTTGACTTTCGGCCATTCACTTAAAAATTTTGCCTACTGAAGAAAGTAGGAAAAACCACTGGGCCGGTAAGATAAAATCTAACTGATATCCCTTATTTTGACTACTGGCTCCTCACACAGCTCCTGACTCACGACAGTGTGTTGCCCATCGCTCAGTTCTGACTAAAGGAATTAATGCAGCCACTGCTGGCGGAGACATTTTGGTACCCAAAATATCCAACGCCAGTAAATTCTGGTGTACTTTTTAACATAATAGTGTAAACAGGGATCAACATACAAACACTGAGAAACCATTCCCCCCGCCACACTACTTTATATGGAAACAATTGGAAAAACCTCTGTGATTGAGGCTACCAACATGGCGCCTTTTTGTACATCGAAAACTTCTGAGGTCATTCTTACTACTGCTTTACTACTGTTTTACCACTACTTTACTACCGCTTTACTACAGTTTTACTACTACTTTACTACTACTTTACTACAGCTTTACTACAGCTTTACTACCATTTTACTACTACTTTACTACCACTTTACTACTACTACTTTACTACTACTTTAGTACAATTTTACTACTACTTTACTACTACCTTAGGTTTTTTTACTATTTTACTACTACTTTACTATCATTTTACTACTACTTTAGTACAATTTTACTACAACTTTACTACTACTTTAGAGCTGTTTTACTATTATTCCACCACTTTACTATTGGACCATTTTACTACCGCTTTACTACTACTTTACTACTATCTTACTGCTATTTCACTACTGCCTTACTACCATTTTACTACTATTTTATTACTGCGTTACTACTACTTTACTGCTATTTTACTACTATTCCACCACTTTACTATTGTTTTACCATTACTTAACTGCTACTTCACTACTGGTTTACTATTGCTTTACTACCACTTTACTTCCACTTTACTACTGCTACTTTATTACTTTTATACTACTTTACTATTTATACCCCTATTAATTGAGTAGACCTTCCTGAACAATGGCATGCTTGTCTATAGTAACAAATGGTTTTGTTACTATTTTATTAATTGTATATACTGCCCTTCATCCGTAGATTTAAGGTTGGTTTACAACTTAAAAATGCAAGGTAAAAAACACAAAATGCACAATAAAAACAAGAACAAGAACAAACCAATAAGCCTCCTCCCTCAACCTCTCCTTTGGCTTGTCCTTCACTCATGACTTCTCTCTTGTTCCTTGATCTTAACTTCCCCACTTTTGCAAACCTTCCAGTTGTCCCTAATTTTCCCGGGACAGTCCCAGATTTATTGAAGCTGTCCTGGTTTCTGATGTTATCCTGCTTTTCCTTAGGACGTCCCTATGTTCATGGGAGAAATGTTGGATGGGATGGAGTTATACATAGAATAGAATGATAGAATGATCTCGATACAAATCCAAGGCAGACCTTTTAACATCACAGTAATCCAAGTTTATGCACCAACTACTGGTGCTGAAGAAACTGAAATTGACCAATTCTATGAAGACTAACAACACCTTATAGAAGTGACACCAAAGAAGGATGTTCTTCTCATTATAGGGGATTGGAATGCTAAAGTAGGGAGGCAAGAGATAAAAGGAACAACTGGCAAGTTGGGCCTTGGAGATCAAAACGAAGCAGGGCAAAGGCTAATAGAGTTCTGTCAAGAGAACAAGCTGGTCATCATAAACACGCTTTTCCAACAACACAAGAGACGACTCTACACATGGACATCACCATGGACATCTGACTAAAGGATTTTATGCAGCCACTGCTGGCGGGGACATTTTGGGACCCAAAATATCCAACGCCACTAAATTCTGGTGTACTTTTTAACATAATAGTGTAAACAGGGATCAACATACAAACCTGGAAGGGATGGGAGTGGGACGGGGATTTGAAAATGGGATTGATGCAATCTATTCAGATCAAAAGGCTAAATTGATAGTTAACAATGTGGTGACAGAAGAGTTTAAAATTGAAAAAGGAACACAACAAGGTTGCCCTATTTCCCCTCTCCTATTTATTTCGGTCCTGGAGGTGCTCCTAAATATGATTCGAGGGGACCGGTTGGTGGAAGGAATTCAGGTCGGAGCGAAACAGTACAAACTTAAAGCTTTTGCAGATGACCTAGTTTTGACCCTACAGGAGCCAGAGTCCAGTACGAAAAGGGCATTACAAGTGATTCAAGAGTTTGGTCGGGTGGCAGGATTTAAATTAAACAAACAAAAAACTAAGGTACTGGAAAAAAAACTTGACAACTTCAGAGTCAGAGAGGTTTCAGAAAGAGACAGAGTTAAATGTGGTGAAAAAAGTTAAATACCTAGGGGTGAACATAACAGCAAAAAATCTGAGTCTATTTAAGGATAATTATGAAAAGTGTTGGCTAGAAATTAAGAGGGACTTAGAAAGGTGGTCAAGATTGAAACTTTCCTTGTTGGGTCGAATTGCTGCTATAAAAATGAATGTATTGCCAAGGATGCTGTTTCTTTTTCAGACTTTACAGATTGTGGACAAAATTCAGTGTTTCGGCAGGTGGCAAAGAGATATCTCTAAATTTGTCTGGCAGGGCAAAAACCCCAGAATTAAGTTTAAAATACTAACTGACGCTAAAGAAAGAGGGGGGTTTGCCCTGCCAGACTTAAGGTTGTACTATGAATCAGCAGCTTTCTGCTGGCTGAAAGATTGGCTGCTTCTTGAAAACGCTGATGTCTTAGATTTGGAAGGATTTAATAATGCTTTTGGTTGGCATGCATATTTGTGGTATGACAAGGTTAAGATCCATAAGAACTTCAAGAACCATATTGTCAGGAAATCAGTGTTCAATGTCTGGACAAAATATTAGGACTTATTAGAAAATAAGTCCTAATGGAAAATAAGTCCTATTAGAAAATAAGTCCTTATTAGAAAATAAGTCCTAAATGGTTTCTGCTTCCTTCACTGAGCAGCGAAGTGCTTGTCACAAGACAATGTTTACATTCCACAGTCAAGTACTGTTGGGTTTTCTCACGGGAAAGGAGACTGGATGTGACGTACACTGGTTTCCTGTTTTTCACTGTTCTTTGCAGTTCAGTGTTGATTCTCTCCGTGCTTTAGAGGAGAGAGGATGCCTTTCTCTGCTCCGGCAGAGGGAAGATGTTTTCCTGTAAATTACCAGCTTTGAAGTGTAAATAAAGTAATATAGAGCATGTTGGCACGTACTTTTCATCATTCCGCTGTGCACTGGACACTGCTTATCCCCAACATTTGGTTCCGGGCCCAGAAAAACGCAGTGTTTTGAGAATGGACTCCAGAAGTCGGGCTCCTGGCAAAGGAACAAAGGAGCAAAGAATTGGAGTGCCGGCAAAGGATCGGAATGCAGAGGGCCGGATCGGACGATATCTCTGCGCGTCAAGATGATTTGATGAGGTATGTGCTACAGCTCCGGGCAGCCTGCCAGCTTCTAATTAATGGCTTTATGGCTGGACTTTGAACTTTTATAGCCGGTTTTGCCGTGGCACAGGCAAAAGGCTAGAAGGATAAATTTTTTCCTATGCTGGGGGAAATCGAAAGTAAAGCAGCTGCAGCAGTGTCGCAGCATGAATTTAAGACAGCAGAGAGAACTTTCACTTTTGAACTTGCCTTTGGAATGCGGTTTGAAGCAGCTGCAGATAAGCAAAGCAGTTAAGCAGAAAGGCACAGGTTCACAAAGCAGAGGCTGTTTTTGAATTTGCTTTTGGATTGAAGCAGCTGTACACAGACACAGCTTGTATGAAGCAGCCTGATTTAAAGCAGCAGAGATGACGCAGAAGGCTAATGCCAAAGTCATGATGGCTAGCTGCAGAAGGCTGGATGAGGCAAGTGGGGAATTTGATGCCAATCAGCCAAATGCTCAACTCACAGTAGCCTGTGATACTGCCATGATTCAGAATGAAGCAGACCGCCAGGGTGATAGCTGCATGGGCAAGGGGGAGTCTTCACAGACGTCATCCCATAGTGCAGTGGAACCACCAGATGGCGCCAAAGCTTTGAAGGCAGTGAAATGCTACTCGTGTGGACGTCTAGGCCATATGAAGAGGGAATGCAGATATCCCAGGGCCAAGACAGAGCAGCGCAGCGAAAGCTCATCGCGTGGAAAAGGCCGAGGCAAAGGCAAAGGTCTGGTGTCCAGGACAACGCAGCACAAGGCAATGGTCTCACGCTTCACTCCAAAGGTTGCAGAGGTCCAGAAGACGTCTAGATCTTTCTTCGTTGTTGATTCGGCTGCAACGCATCACATGTGCAACGATAAGCGACTGTTCGTGTCTTTTACACCGCAGGAAGGTGCGATTCACCAGGCGGATGACCACACAATTCCCAGTAAAGGCTACGGAACTGTTGTTCTTCACAGTTTGGACTTATCGATACAGGATGTGCTTTATGTGCCAGATGCCAAGCATAATCTGCTCAGCGTTGGACAGCTGAATGAGCGGAAAATTGACGTTTCCTTTAAGAACAAAAGGTGCATCATCACAAAGAAAAATGATTATGTATTGCATGCTGAATATGTTGATCGTTTGTATGTTTTGTATTTTGATGATGTTGTGCAGGATGACACTTGTTGCATTGCAGGTTCTAACAAAAGTTTGCATGCAGAATGTATTCACGATTTTCATCGAAAATTTGGTCATTTGCATTTTGAGGCAGTATCTAAAATGCCTGCCTTGGTTGAAGGTATGACTATTAAACCCTGCAGGTACCACATGAAGTGCAAGGCATGCGCAGCAAACAAGGTAAAAATGGCTGCGAAAGGTAAGGTGTCTAGTAGGCAAGCTACAGAACCATACCAGGTTGTTCATGCTGATTTGGTTGGACCACTAGCGCCCTCTTTGGGTGGAAACAGGTACTTCATGGTTCTCATTGATGCATTTTCCAGGTATATTTATGTGTACAATCTCAAGCAGAAATCAGAGGCTTTTCCAAGGTTCAAGGAATTCTGTGCTTGGTTGGGAAATGTGCATGGTAAGAAGGTAAAGACTCTTTTCAGTGATCGCGGGGGAGAATTCACTTCTCAGCAGTTTGAAGCTTTTCTGACTGAGAAAGGAATTCAACACGATTTGTCTAGTCCTCGCTCGCCATGGCAGAATGGACTTGCGGAACGAGCAAATCAGACATTGCTTCAAGGGTTAAAAACCTTGTTGCATGATGCCAATCTTCCAGAGAGTTATTGGGCCGAAGCTCTCTCATGTTTCACTTACAGTTATAATCGCAGGTTATCTTCAGCGATTGGTTGTACCCCCTATGAGAAGATGTTTGGCAAGAAGCCATACATCAAACACATGAAAATTTTTGGTTCTGACATGTGGGTTCACTCACCACAAAGCTCCAAGTTAGACAAGCGTGGATTGCATGGTATCTTTCTAGGTTATCAGAAAGGGTCTTACAGAATAATGATGACTGACTCTAAGGAAATTAAGCTCACAAGAAGTGTTGAGTACAATGCCAAGTGGGGGGAGAATGTGGGAATTTTCCAATGTTATCCTGATGACAGTGATGAAACTGAGGATAGTCAAAAGCAACCGCAACAACCCACACCCACTGATGAAGGTTCTGATTCTGAGTCTGAAACTGAATCGGGTGATTCAGAGGATTTCAAGAGTGCGAAAGCCTCTATGCGACCCTCTGAAAGCTCTGATCAAGAATTGGAGGAACCATTGTTCACAATAGGTCACTTTTCTCCTAAGAAGGAAGAGGAGAGTATTGAAGACTTAAGGCTAATTCGTAGGTCACAGAGAGCGACAAAAGGCAGACCTCCAAAGAGATTTGCTGATGAGTTTGCTAAGATAGCAGTAACAGCTGTTAAAAGCTCCAAGAAGGTATTTGAACCTTCAAGTTTCCAAGAAATCCAGGATTTGGATTCAAAGGAAGCTGAGCCATGGTTAAATGCCATGAAGGCTGAGCTTGATTCCTTGGAAAGGAACAAAACATGGGACCTTGTTCCAGTAGTTCCAGGAATGAAACTGCTTGGAAGCAAATGGGTCTTCAAAGCGAAGACTGATCAAAATGGCAAGATAGTCAGACACAAAGCCAGATTGGTAGCCAGAGGTTTTGCACAGGTACCAGGTGAAGACTATCACGAGACCTACTCACCCACCGTGAGGTATGAGAGCATTAGGCTTATGCTCAAGCTAGCTGCAGAAGAGAATCTACACATTAGTCACCATGATGTGAATACAGCTTTTCTGTACGGATCTCTAGATGAATCACTTTATATGCTTCCACCTGATGGCGTACAGGTAAAACAGGGATTTGTTTGTGCTCTGAAGAAGTCCCTTTATGGTCTCAAACAAAGTGCACGGTGTTGGCACACAAAACTCACTGAAGTATTGTTTTCTCTAGGTTTTAAGCAAGGGAAAGCTGATCCATGTGTATTTGTCAAAGAGGAGGGGCAAAAGAAACTGTATTGTTTGTTTTATGTTGATGATCTTTTATTCTTTTGGAAGGATGTCACAATGTACAATAACGCCCTAGCTCAATTGAAAGAGCACTTTGACATGAAAGATCTTGGTGAGGTAAACAACTACCTATCTCTGGAAATAGAGAGAGATCAAGATGGTAACATTCTAGTACACCAGTCACGTAAAATTGCTGATGTGTTAAGCAAACTAAACCTGATGGATGCTAACCCTGTAGACACACCGATGACAACAGGTTATCAGGTAGATGACACTGGAGAAGCATTTTCTGATACTACACTGTACAGAAGTGTGCTAGGCAAGCTAAACTTCATTGCCAGATGTTCAAGACCTGACATTGCTGTTAGCTGTAATTTGCTAAGCAGACAAGTCAACAATCCTACTGTTAAGGATTGGAAAGCTCTGAAACGCATAGCGCGGTATTTGAAAGGCACTATGCATTACAGACTGAGATTTAACAATCAGAAGTCTGGTGGTCTTGAGATATTTGCAGATGCAAGTTTTGGAAGTGACACTACAGACAGGAAAAGTACGTCTGGAGTTTGCTATAAGTACAATCAGGGTCTATTTGATTGGTCATGCAAGAAGCAAACAACAGTTAGCTTAAGTACTTGTGAAGCAGAACTGAATGCACTGTCTTATTCACTTAAGGATTGTGAATGGTTGTTACAATTGTGCAAAGACATAAAAATTCCTGTCAAATGTCCAATCCAGGTTTACCAGGACAACAAAGCATGTTTGGCTTTGCTGAATTCTGAAGGTTGTAAGCAAAGCACGAAGCACTTGCAATTGAAGTTGCAACATGCTAGGGAACGTATTCAAAAGGGACTCGTAACGGTGTCCTATATGCCAGGTAATGAAATTCCTGCTGATGTATTGTCCAAGATTGTATCAAGGGATCAACACTGTACCTATGTGCAGAAGTTGGGTTTGTGCTGATATTGTACGAACACGCTGCCCAGTGATGTTCACAGAAAGGGGGAGGATGTTGGTTTCTGCTTCCTTCACTGAGCAGCGAAGTGCTTGTCACAAGACAATGTTTACATTCCACAGTCAAGTACTGTTGGGTTTTCTCACGGGAAAGGAGACTGGATGTGACGTACACTGGTTTCCTGTTTTTCACTGTTCTTTGCAGTTCAGTGTTGATTCTCTCCGTGCTTTAGAGGAGAGAGGATGCCTTTCTCTGCTCCGGCAGAGGGAAGATGTTTTCCTGTAAATTACCAGCTTTGAAGTGTAAATAAAGTAATATAGAGCATGTTGGCACGTACTTTTCATCATTCCGCTGTGCACTGGACACTGCTTATCCCCAACAGTTATCACCTATGGAAGCGAAAGCAGTGAAAAGACCCAATATGGAGGTCAAATGGCCAAAGTATTGGGAAATATTAGAAAGAGATGGAGACAATTGGAGATAGCAGAGTTTGGAGAGACTAAAAGATAAAGTGCGAGATTGGCTACACTATGCTCAGATTAAAGAGGTTTTTAAACTGGATAAAAAGTTAGGATTCCAGGTGGAAAAATCGAAATTGGAAACAGAACTGTTAGAACCTAAGACTAAATTACTTTCAAGAATGTATAACTTGCTGCTGAGGTGGAACACACAGGATGAAACGGTTAAATCAGCTATGATAAAGTGGGCACAGGACATTGGGTATAATATTATGTTTGCTGACTGGAAAAAGTTATGGACTTTACGGCATGTATGAAGTTTACGGCATGTAATGCTTTGAAAGAAAATATTATGAAAATGATATACAGGTGGTACCTGACCCCAGTCAAGCTAGCAAAAATATATCACCTGTCAGACAATAAGTGTTGGAAATGTAAGGAAACTGAAGGAACGTTCTTTCACCTCTGGTGGACCTGCCCTAAGGTTAAGGCCTTCTGGGAAATGATATATAATGAGCTGAAAAAGGTATTTAGGTATACCTTTCCCAAGAAACCAGAGGCCTTCCTTTGGGGCATTGTTGACCAGAGGGTGTTAAAGAATGATCGAACATTATTTATGTATGCAACAACAGCAGCAAGGATACTTGTCGCTAAGTATTGGAAAACTCTAGATTTGCCCACGCTGGAAGAATGGCTGATGCAACTGATGGACTATATGGAACCTGCAGAAATGACTGGCAGAATCCGAGACCTGGGAGAGCAATACGTGGAAGAGGATTGGAAGAAATTTAAGGACTATCTGCAAAAACATTGTAAATTATACGAGTGTTAAGAAGGATGAGAGATTTGAAAATAACAGGGCCCATAAAGTTAGTTGACAAGATTATGAGAATGAGTGAACTTTATGAGAAAAATAAATTTTGAATAAATATTGTGTTAAAATTAGGTCTTAAGACCTAGACAAAAATATTCAAAGTTAGGGACAAAACATTGGAAATGTGTATAATAAGAATTGAAACAAGGTGATAAGTTGCTGGCTAAAGTTTTATAAATGTGGAACGCAAGAGCGGGAGATTTGAGGAAGTCCAAAGGATGAAGAAAAGATGGGTACTACAAGATGTTAAATTTTATGTTTGCTTTTCCCCCCCTGTCTATTATCTATTTATTCTGTCTTTTCTCTATTGTATTAACAAAACTCTTAATAAAAATTTTTTCAAAACAAAAACAAACAAACTCTGAGAAGCCTTTCCCCCCGCCCCACTACTTGATATGGAAACAACTGGAAAAAGCTCTGTGATTGAGGCTACCAACATGGCGCCTTTTTGTACAGTGAACACTTCTGAGGTCATTATACTACTACTTTAATACTGTTTTACTACTACTTTACTACTACTTTACTACCGCTTTACTACTACTTGACTACCATTTTACTACTACTTTACTACTACTTTACTACCATTTACTACTACTTTACTGCCATTTTACTACTGCTTTACTACTACTTTGCTACTGTTTTACGATAATTTTACTACTACTTTGCTACTTTACTATAATTTTACTACTACTTTACTACTACTTTAAAGCTATTTTACTACTATTCCACCACTCAAAAATGGTGCCAAACGGTTGCAAATGCTCCCCCGAGAGGTTTGGCGGTCGAAACAGAAGGCTTTTTATCTCAGTAAAAGAAATCAGCCCTCGACAACTTAACCGGCAGAAAAAGATTTTTTTGAAAAAATACCTAAGCCCCGGGGTCACAATTTCATCAAAAATCTGACTTTCGGCCATTCACTCAAAAATGGTGCCAAACGGTTGCAAATGCTCCCCTGAGAGGTTTGGCGGTCGAAACAGAAGGCATTTTATCACAGGAAAAGAAATCAGCAGAGGACAGAGGTGCCTTGCGTGCTCTGGTCCATGGGGTCACGAAGAGTCGTACACGACTAAACGATTAAACAACAACAACATAGGGAAGTTTTTTTTAATGTTTACTGTTTTATTACCTTTTTATATGTTTTGGAAGCCGCCCAGAGTGGCTAGAGCAACCCAGGCAGATGGATGTGGTATAAATACAGTGGTACCTCGGGTTACATATGCTTCAGGTTACAGATGCTTCAGCTTACAGATTCTTCAGGATACAGACTCCGCTAACCCAGAAATAGTGCTTCAGGTTAGGAAATTTGCTTCAGGATGAGAACAGAAATCGTGATCCGGCAGCGCGGCAACAGCAGGAGGCCACATTAGCTAAAGTGGTGCTTCAGGTTAAGAACAGTTTCAGTTTAAGAACGGACCTCCGGAACGAATTAAGTACTTAACCTGAGGTACCACTGTAGTAAAATTGTTGTTTCAGAACAGGGCACCACTATTTTCCTTGGAGAAATGTTGGAGGGTATGCTTTTGTCCTCACCTCAGTTTTGACTACTGGCTCCTCACACAGCTCCTGACTCACGACAGTGTGTTGCCCATCGCTCAGTTCTGACTAAAGGATTTTATGCAGCCACTGCTGGCGGGGACATTTTGGGACCCAAAATATCCAACGCCACTAAATTCTGATGTACTTTTTAACATAATAGTGTAAACAGGGATCAACATACAAACACTGAGAAGCCTTTCCCCCCGCCCCACTACTTGATATGGAAACAACTGGAAAAACCTCTGTGATTGAGGCTACCAACATTGCGCCTTTTTGTACAGTGAACACTTCTGAGGTCATTCTTACTACTACTTTAATACTGCTTTACTACTACTTTACTACCGCTTTACTACTACTTGACTACCATTTTACTACTACTTTACTGACATTTTACTACTGCTTTACTACTACTTCACTACTGTTTTACGATAAT
Source organism: Podarcis gaigeae (assembly GCF_964106915.1). Taxonomy (NCBI): domain Eukaryota; kingdom Metazoa; phylum Chordata; class Lepidosauria; order Squamata; family Lacertidae; genus Podarcis; species Podarcis gaigeae. Next base: position 26,289 of record NW_028153332.1, read on the forward strand.
TTTACTACTACTTTGCTACTTTACTATAATTTTACTACTACTTTACTACTACTTTAAAGCTATTTTACTACTATTCCACCACTCAAAAATGGTGCCAAACGGATGCAAATGCACCCCTGAGAGGTTTGGCGGTCGAAACTGAAGGCTTTTTATCACAGGAAAAGAAATCAGCCCTCGACAACTTAACTTGCAGAATTTTTTTTTTTTAAAAAAATCCCTAAGACCCGGGGTCACAATTTCATAAAAAAATCTGACTTATTGCCATTTTACTACTTCTTTACTACTACTTCACTACTGTTTTACGATAATTTTACTACTACTTTGCTACTTTACTATAATTTTACTACTACTTTACTACTACTTTAAAGCTATTTTACTACTATTCCACCACTCTAAAATGGTGCCAAACGGTTGCAAACCTGAGAGGTTTGGCGCTCGAAACAGAAGTCTTTTTATCTCAAGAAAAGAAATCATCCCTCGACAACTTAACCGGCAGAAAAAGATTCTTTTGAAAAAATCCCTAAGCCCCGGGGTCACAATTTCATCAAAGTTCTGACTTTCGGCCATTCACTCAAAAATGGTGCCAAACGGTTGCAAATGCTCCCCCGAGAGGTTTGGCGGTTGAAACAGAAGGCTTTTTATCTCAGTAAAAGAAATCAGCCCTCGACAACTTAACCGGCAGAAAAAGATTCTTTTGAAAAAATCCCTAAGCCCTGGGGTCACAATTTCATCAAAAATCTGACTTTCGGCCATTCACTTAAAAATTGTGCCTACTGAAGAAAGTAGGAAAAACCACTGGGCCGATAAGATAAAATCTAACTTAAATCCCTTATTTTGACTACTGGCTCCTCACACAGCTCCTGACTCACGACAGTGTGTTGCCCATCGCTCAGTTCTGACTAAAGGAGTTAATGCAGCCACTGCTGGCGGAGACAATTTGGGACCCAAAATATCCAACGCCAGTAAATTCTGGTGTACTTTTTAACATAATAGTGTAAACAGGGATCAACATACAAACACTGAGAAGCCATTCCCCCCGCCCCACTACTTTATAAGGAAACAATTGGAAAAACCTCTGTGATTGAGGCTACCAACATGGCGCCTTTTTGTACATCGAAAACTTCTGAGGTCATTCTTACTACTGCTTTACTACTGTTTTACCACTACTTTACTACCACTTTACTACAGCTTTACTACTACTTTACTACAGCTTTACTACTGCTTTACTATAGCTTTACTACTGCTTTACTACAGCTTTACTACTGCTTTACTACTGCTTTACTACTACTTTACTACAGCTTTACTACTACTTTACTACTACTTTACTACAGCTTTACTACAGCTTTACTACAGCTTTACTACTACTTTACTACAGCTTTACTACTACTTTACTACCATTTTACTACTACTTTACTACTACTTTACTACCGCTTTACTACCATTTTACTACTACTTTACTACTACTTTAGGTTTTTTTTACTATTTTACTACTACTTTACTATCATTTTACTACTACTTTAGTACAACTTTACTACAACTTTACTACAACTTTAGAGCTATTTTACTATTATTCCACCACTTTACTATTGGACCATTTTACTACCGCTTTACTACTACTTTACTACTATCTTACTGCTGTTTCACTACTGCCTTACTACCATTTTACTACTATTTTATTACTGCGTTACTACTACTTTACTGCTATTTTACTACTATTCCACCACTTTACTATTGTTTTACCATTACTTAACTGCTACTTCACTACTGGTTTACTATTGCTTTACTACCACTTTACTTCCACTTTACTACTGCTTCTTTATTACTTTTATACTACTTGATTATTTATACCCCTATTAATTGAGTAGACCTTCCTGAACAATGGCATGCTTGTCTATAGTAACAAATAGTATTGTTACTATTTTATTAATTGTATATACTGCCCTTCATCCGTAGATTTAAGGTTGGTTTACAACTTAAAAATGCAAGGTAAAAAACACAAAATACACAATAAAAACAAGAACAAGAACAAACCAATAAGCCTCCTCCCTCAACCTCTCCTTTGGCTTGTCCTTCACTCATGACTTCTCTCTTGTTCCTTGATCTTAACTTCCCCACTTTTGCAAACCTTCCAGTTGCCCATCGCTCAGTTCTGACTAAAGGAGTTAATGCAGCCACTGCTGGCGGAGACATTTTGGGACCCAAAATATCCAACGCCAGTAAATTCTGGTGTACTTTTTAACATAATAGTGTAAACAGGGATCAACATACAAACACTGAGAAGCCATTCCCCCCGCCACACTACTTTATATGGAAACAATTGGAAAAACCTCTGTGATTGAGGCTACCAACATGGCGCCTTTTTGTACATCGAAAACTTCTGAGGTCATTCTTACTACTGCTTTACTACTGTTTTACCACTACTTTACTACCACTTTACTACAGTTTTACTACTACTTTACTACTACTTTACTACAGCTTTACTACAGCTTTACTACAGCTTTACTACTACTTTACTACCACTTTACTACTACTTTACTACTACTTTAGTACAATTTTACTACTACTTTACTACTACCTTAGGTTTTTTTACTATTTTACTACTACTTTACTATCATTTTACTACTACTTTAGTACAATTTTACTACAACTTTACTACTACTTTAGAGCTATTTTACTATTATTCCACCACTTTACTATTGGACCATTTTACTACCGCTTTACTACTACTTTACTACTACCTTACTGCTGTTTCACTACTGCCTTACTACCATTTTACTACTATTTTATTACTGTGTTACTACTACTTTACTGCTATTTTACTACTATTCCACCACTTTACTATTGTTTTACCATTACTTAACTGCTACTTCACTACTGGTTTACTATTGCTTTACTACCACTTTACTTCCACTTTACTACTGCTACTTTATTACTTTTATACTACATGACTATTTATACCCCTATTAATTGAGTAGACCTTCCTGAACAATGGCATGCTTGTCTATAGTAACAAATAGTATTGTTACTATTTTATTAATTGTATATACTGCCCTTCATCCGTAGATTTAAGGTTGGTTTACAACTTAAAAATGCAAGGTAAAAAACACAAAATACACAATAAAAACAAGAACAAGAACAAACCAATAAGCCTCCTCCCTCAACCTCTCCTTTGGCTTGTCCTTCACTCATGACTTCTCTCTTGTTCCTTGATCTTAACTTCCCCACTTTTGCAAACCTTCCAGTTGTCCCTAATTTTCCCGGGACAGTCCCAGATTTATTGAAGCTGTCCTGGTTTCTGATGTTATCCTGCTTTTCCTTAGGACGTCCCTATGTTCATGGGAGAAATGTTGGATGGGATGGAGTTATACATAGAATAGAATGATAGAATGATCTCGATACGAATCCAAGGCAGACCTTTTAACATCACAGTAATCCAAGTTTATGCACCAACTACTGGTGCTGAAGAAACTGAAATTGACCAATTCTATGAAGACTAACAACACCTTATAGAACTGACACCAAAGAAGGATGTTCTTTTCATTATAGGGGATTGGAATGCTAAAGTAGGGAGGCAAGAGATAAAAGGAACAACTGGCAAGTTGGGCCTTGGAGATCAAAACGAAGCAGGGCAAAGGCTAATAGAGTTCTGTCAAGAGAACAAGCTGGTCATCATAAACACGCTTTTCCAACAACACAAGAGACGACTCTACACATGGACATCACCATGGACATCTGACTAAAGGATTTTATGCAGCCACTGCTGGCGGGGACATTTTGGGACCCAAAATATCCAACGCCACTAAATTCTGGTGTACTTTTTAACATAATAGTGTAAACAGGGATCAACATACAAACCTGGAAGGGATGGGAGTGGGACGGGGATTTGAAAATGGGATTGATGCAATCTATTCAGATCAAAAGGCTAAATTGATAGTTAACAATGTGGTGACAGAAGAGTTTAAAATTGAAAAAGGAACACAACAAGGTTGCCCTATTTCCCCTCTCCTATTTATTTCGGTCCTGGAGGTGCTCCTAAATATGATTCGAGGGGACCGGTTGGTGGAAGGAATTCAGGTCGGAGCGAAACAGTACAAACTTAAAGCTTTTGCATATGACCTAGTTTTGACCCTACAGGAGCCAGAGTCCAGTACGAAAAGGGCATTACAAGTGATTCAAGAGTTTGGTCGGGTGGCGGGATTTAAATTAAACAAACAAAAAACTAAGGTACTGGGAAAAAACTTGACAACTTCAGAGTCAGAGAGGTTTCAGAAAGAGACAGAGTTAAATGTGGTGAAAAAAGTTAAATACCTAGGGGTGAACATAACAGCAAAAAATCTGAGTCTATTTAAGGATAATTATGAAAAGTGTTGGCTAGAAATTAAGAGGGACTTAGAAAGTAGGTTAAGATTGAAACTTTCCTTGTTGGGTCGAATTCCTGTTATAAAAATGAATGTATTGCCAAGGATGCTGTTTCTTTTTCAGACTTTACAGATTGTGGACAAAATTCAGTGTTTCGGGAGGTGGCAAAGAGATATCTCTAAATTTGTCTGGCAGGGCAAAAACCCCAGAATTAAGTTTAAAATACTAACTGACGCTAAAGAAAGAGGGGGGTTTGCCCTGCCAGACTTAAGGTTGTACTATGAATCAGCAGCTTTCTGCTGGCTGAAAGATTGGCTGCTTCTTGAAAATGCTGATGTCTTAGATTTGGAAGGATTTAATAATGCTTTTGGTTGGCATGCATATTTGTGGTATGACAAGGTTAAGATCCATAAGAACTTCAAGAACCATATTGTCAGGAAAGCAGTGTTCAATGTCTGGACAAAATATTAGGACATATTAGAAAATAAGACCCCGAGGTGGTTATCACCTATGGAAGCGAAAGCAGTGAAAAGACCCAATATGGAGGTCAAATGGCCAAAGTATTGGGAAATATTAGAAAGAGATGGAGACAATTGGAGATTGCAGAGTTTGGAGAGACTAAAAGATAAAGTGCGAGATTGGCTACACTATGCTCAGATCAAAGAGGTTTTTAAACTGGATAAAAAGTTAGGATTCCAGGTGGAAAAATCGAAATTGGAAACAGAACTGTTAGAACCTAAGACTAAATTACTTTCAAGAATGTATAATTTGCTGCTGAGGTGGAACACACAGGATGAAACGGTTAAATCAGCTATGATAAAGTGGGCACAGGACATTGGTTATAATATTATGTTTGCTGACTGGGAAAAGTTATGGACTTTACGGCATGTATGAAGTTTACGGCATGTAATGCCTTGAAAGAAAATATTATGAAAATGATATACAGGTGGTACCTGACCCCAGTCAAGCTAGCAAAAATATATCACCTGTCAGACAATAAGTGTTGGAAATGTAAGGAAACTGAAGGAACGTTCTTTCACCTCTGGTGGACCTTCCCTAAGGTTAAGGCCTTCTGGGAAATGATATATATTGAGCTGAAAAAGGTATTTAGGTATACCTTTCCCAAGAAACCAGAGGCCTTCCTTTTGGGCATTGTTGACCAGAGGGTGTTAAAGAATGATCGAACATTATTTATGTATGCAACAACAGCAGCAAGGATACTTGTCGCTAAGTATTGGAAAACTCTAGATTTGCCCACGCTGGAAGAATGGCAGATGCAACTGATGGACTATATGGAACCTGCAGAAATGACTGGCAGAATCCGAGACCTGGGAGACCAAGACGTGGAAGAGGATTGGAAGAAATTTAAGGACTATCTGCAAAAACATTGTAAATTATATGAGTGTTAAGAAGGATGAGAGATTTGAAAATAACAGGGCCCATAAAGTTAGTTGACAAGATTATGAGAATGAGTGAACTTTATGAGAAAAATAAATTTTGAATAAATATTGTGTTAAAATTAGGTCTTAAGACCTAGACAAAAATATTCAAAGTTAGGGACAAAACATTGGAAATGTGTATAATAAGAATTGAAACAAGGTGATAAGTTGCTGGCTAAGGTTTTATAAATGTGGAACGCAAGAGCGGGAGATTTCAGGAAGTCCAAAGGATGAAGAAAAGATCGGTACTACAAAATGTTAAATTTTATGTTTGCTTTTCCCCCCCTGTCTATTATCTATTTATTCTGTCTTTTCTCTATTGTATTAACAAAACTCTTAATAAAAAAATTTCAAAACAAAAACAAACAAACACTGAGAAGCCTTCCCCCCCGCCCCACTACTTGATATGGAAACAACTGGAAAAAGCTCTGTGATTGAGGCTACCAACATGGTGCCTTTTTGTACAGTGAACACTTCTGAGGTCATTATACTACTACTTTAATACTGTTTTACTACTACTTTACTACTACTTTACTACCGCTTTACTACTACTTGACTACCATTTTACTACTACTTTACTACTACTTTACTACCATTTACTACTACTTTACTGCCATTTTACTACTGCTTTACTACTACTTTGCTACTGTTTTACGATAATTTTACTACTACTTTGCTACTTTACTATAATTTTACTACTATTTTACTACTACTTTAAAGCTATTTTACTACTATTCCACCACTGAAAAATGGTGCCAAACGGTTGCAAATGCTCCCCCGAGAGGTTTGGTGGTCGAAACAGAAGGCTTTTTATCTCAGTAAAAGAAATCAGCCCTCGACAACTTAACCGGCAGAAAAAGATTTTTTTGAAAAAATACCTAAGCCCCGGGGTCACAATTTCATCAAAAATCTGACTTATTGCCATTTTACTACTGCTTTACTACTACTTCACTACTGTTTTACGATAATTTTACTACTACTTTGCTACTTTACTATAATTTTACTACTGCTTTACTACTATTTTAAAGCTATTTTACTACTATTCCACCACTCTAAAATGGTGCCAAACGGTTGCAAACCTGAGAGGTTTGGCGGTCGAAACAGAAGTCTTTTTATCTCAAGAAAAGAAATCATCCCTTGACAACTTACCCGGCAGAAAAAGATTCTTTTGAAAAAATCCCTAAGCCCCGGGGTCACAATTTCATCAAAGTTCTGACTTTCGGCCATTCACTCAAAAATGGTGCCAAACGGTTGCAAATGCTCCCCCGAGAGGTTTGGCGGTCGAAACAGAAGGCTTTTTATCTCAGTAAAAGAAATCAGCCCTCGGCAACTTAACCGGCAGAAAAAGATTCTTTTGAAAAAATCCCTAAGCCCTAGGGTCACAATTTCATCAAAAATCTGACTTTCGGCCATTCACTTAAAAATTGTGCCTACTGAAGAAAGTAGGAAAAACCACTGGGCCGGTAAGATAAAATCTAACTGATATCCCTTATTTCGACTACTGGCTCCTCACACAGCTCCTGACTCACGACAGTGTGTTGCCCATCGCTCAGTTCTGACTAAAGGAATTAATGCAGCCACTGGTGGCGTAGACATTTTGGGACCCAAAATATCCAACGCCAGTAAATTCTGGTGTACTTTTTAACATAATAGTGTAAACAGGGATCAACATACAAACACTGAGAAGCCATTCCCCCCGCCCCACTACTTTATATGGAAACAATTGGAAAAACCTCTGTGATTGAGGCTACCAACATGGCGCCTTTTTGTACACCGAACACTTCTGAGGTCATTCTTACTACTGCTTTACTACTGTTTTACCACTACTTTACTACTACTTTACTACCACTTTACTACTACTTTACTACTACTTTACTACAGCTTTATTACTGCTTTACTACAGCTTTACTACTACTTTACTACTGCTTTACTACAGCTTTACTACTACTTTACTTCAGCTTTACTACAGCTTTACTACTACTTTACTACAGCTTTACTACAGCTTTACTACCATTTTACGATTACTTTACTACTACTTTACTACCACTTTACTACTACTTTACTACTACTTTAGTACAATTTTACTACTACTTTACTACTACTTTAGGTTTTTTTACTATTTTACTACTACTTTACTATCATTTTATTACTACTTTAGTACAATTTTACTACAACTTTACTACTACTTTAGAGCTATTTTACTATTATTCCACCACTTTACTATTGGACCATTTTACTACCGCTTTACTACTACTTTACTACTATCTTACTGCTGTTTCACTACTGCCTTACTACCATTTTACTACTATTTTATTACTGTGTTACTACTACTTTACTGCTATTTTACTACTATTCCACCACTTTACTATTGTTTTACCATTACTTAACTGCTACTTCACTACTGGTTTAGAATTGCTTTACTACCACTTTACTTCCACTTTACTCCTGCTACTTTATTACTTTTATACTACTTGACTATTTATACCCCTATTAATTGAGTAGACCTTCCTGAACAATGGCATGCTTGTCTATAGTAACAAATAGTATTGTTACTATTTTATTAATTAATTAATTAATTTTATTAATTGTATATACTGCCCTTCATCCGTAGATTTAAGGTTGGTTTACAACTTAAAAATGCAAGGTAAAAAACACAAAATACACAATAAAAACAAGAACAAGAACAAACCAATAAGCCTCCTCCCTCAACCTCTCCTTTGGCTTGTCCTTCACTCATGACTTCTCTCTTGTTCCTTGATCTTAACTTCCCCACTTTTGCAAACCTTCCAGTTGTCCCTAATTTTCCCAGGACAGTCCCAGATTTATTGAAGCTGTCCTGGTTTCTGATGTTATCCTGCTTTTCCTTAGGACGTCCCTATGTTCATGGGAGAAATGTTGGATGGGATGGAGTTATACATAGAATAGAATGATAGAATGATCTCGATACGAATCCAAGGCAGACCTTTTAACATCACAGTAATCCAAGTTTATGCACCAACTACTGGTGCTGAAGAAACTGAAATTGACCAATTCTATGAAGACTAACAACACCTTATAGAACTGACACCAAAGAAGGATGTTCTTCTCATTATAGGGGATTGGAATGCTAAAGTAGGGAGGCAAGAGATAAAAGGAACAACTGGCAAGTTTGGCCTTGGAGATCAAAACGAAGCAGGGCAAAGGCTAATAGAGTTCTGTCAAGAGAACAAGCTGGTCATCATAAACACGCTTTTCCAACAACACAAGAGACGACTCTACACATGGACATCACCATGGACATCTGACTAAAGGATTTTATGCAGCCACTGCTGGTGGGGACATTTTGGGACCCAAAATATCCAACGCCACTAAATTCTGGTGTACTTTTTAACATAATAGTGTAAACAGGGATCAACATACAAACCTGGAAGGGATGGGAGTGGGACGGGGATTTGAAAATGGGATTGATGCAATCTATTCAGATCAAAAGGCTAAATTGATAGTTAACAATGTGGTGACAGAAGAGTTTAAAATTGAAAAAGGAACACAACAAGGTTGCCCTATTTCCCCTCTCCTATTTATTTCGGTCCTGGGGGTGCTCCTAAATATGATTCGAGGGGACCGGTTGGTGGAAGGAATTCAGGTCAGAGCGAAACAGTACAAACTTAAAGCTTTTGCAGATGACCTAGTTTTGACCCTACAGGAGCCAGAGTCCAGTACGAAAAGGACATTACAAGTGATTCAAGAGTTTGGTCGGGTGGCGGGATTTAAATTAAACAAACAAAAAACTAAGGTACTGGAAAAAAACTTGACAACTTCAGAGTCAGAGAGGTTTCAGAAAGAGACAGAGTTAAATGTGGTGAAAAAAGTTAAATACCTAGGGGTGAACATAACAGCAAAAAATCTGAGTCTATTTAAGGATAATTATGAAAAGTGTTGGCTAGAAATTAAGAGGGACTTAGAAAGTAGGTTAAGATTGAAACTTTCCTTGTTGGGTCGAATTCCTGTTATAAAAATGAATGTATTGCCAAGGATGCTGTTTCTTTTTCAGACTTTACAGATTGTGGACAAAATTCAGTGTTTCGGGAGGTGGCAAAGAGATATCTCTAAATTTGTCTGGCAGGGCAAAAAGCCCAGAATTAAGTTTAAAATACTAACTGACGCTAAAGAAAGAGGGGGGTTTGCCCTGCCAGACTTAAGGTTGTACTATGAATCAGCAGCTTTCTGCTGGCTGAAAGATTGGCTGCTTCTTGAAAATGCTGATGTCTTAGATTTGGAAGGATTTAATAATGCTTTTGGTTGGCATGCATATTTGTGGTATGACAAGGTTAAGATCCATAAGAACTTCAAGAACCATATTGTCAGGAAATCAGTGTTCAATGTCTGGACAAAATATTAGGACATATTAGAAAATAAGACCCCGAGGTGGTTATCACCTATGGAAGCGAAAGCAGTGAAAAGACCCAATATGGAGGTCAAATGGCCAAAGTATTGGGAAATATTAGAAAGAGATGGAGACAATTGGAGATTGCAGAGTTTGGAGAGACTAAAAGATAAAGTGCGAGATTGGCTACACTATGCTCAGATCAAAGAGGTTTTTAAACTGGATAAAAAGTTAGGATTCCAGGTGGAAAAATCGAAATTGGAAACAGAACTGTTAGAACCTAAGACTAAATTACTTTCAAGAATGTATAACTTGCTGCTGAGGTGGAACACACAGGATGAAACGGTTAAATCAGCTATGATAAAGTGGGCACAGGACATTGGGTATAATATTATGTTTGCTGACTGGGAAAAGTTATGGACTTTACGGCATGTATGAAGTTTACGGCATGTAATGCTTTGAAAGAAAATATTATGAAAATCATATACAGGTGGTACTTGACCCCAGTCAAGCTAGCAAAAATATATCACCTATCAGACAATAAGTGTTGGAAATGTAAGGAAACTGAAGGAACGTTCTTTCACCTCTGGTGGACCTTCCCTAAGGTTAAGGCCTTCTGGGAAATGATATATAATGAGCTGAAAAAGGTATTTAGGTATACCTTTCCCAAGAAACCAGAGGCCTTCCTTTTGGAAGAAAAGAAATCATCCCTCCACAACTTAACCGGCAGAAAGAGATTCTTTTGAAAAAATCCCTAAGCCCCGGGGTCACAATTTCATCAAAGTTCTGACTTTGCCAAACGTTTGCAAATGCTCCCCCGAGAGGTTTGGCGGTCGAAACAGAAGGCTTTTTATCTCAGTAAAAGAAATCAGCCCTCGACAACTTAACCGGCAGAAAAAGATTCTTTTGAAAAAATCCCTAAGCCCTGGGGTCACAATTTCATCAAAAATCTGACTTTCGGCCATTCACTTAAAAATTGTGCCTACTGAAGAAAGTAGGAAAAACCACTGGGCCGGTAAGATAAAATCTAACTGATATCCCTTATTTTGACTACTGGCTCCTCACACAGCTCCTGACTCACGACAGTGTGTTGCCCATCGCTCAGTTCTGACTAAAGGAATTAATGCAGCCACTGCTGGCGGAGACATTTTGGGACCCAAAATATCCAACAACAGTAAATTCTGGTGTACTTTTTAACATAATAGTGTAAACAGGGATCAACATACAAACACTGAGAAGCCATTCCCCCCGCCCCACTACTTTATATGGAAACAATTGGAAAAACCTCTGTGATTGAGGCTACCAACATGGCGCCTTTTTGTACATCGAAAACTTCTGAGGTCATTCTTACTACTGCTTTACTACTGTTTTACCACTACTTTACTACCACTTTACTACAGCTTTACTACTACTTTACTACTACTTTACTACAGCTTTACTACTGCTTTACTATAGCTTTACTACTACTTTACTACAGCTTTACTACTGCTTTACTACCGCTTTTCTACTACTTTACTACTGCTTTACTACAGCTTTACTACTACTTTACTACTACTTTACTACAGCTTTACTACTGCTTTACTACAGCTTTACTACAGCTTTACTACTACTTTACTACAGCTTTACTACAGCTTTACTTCTACTTTACTACCATTTTACTACTACTTTACTACTACTTTACTACCACTTTACTACTACTTTACTACTACTTTACTAACACTTTACTACTACTTTAGGTTTTTTTTACTATTTTACTACTACTTTACTATCACTTTACTACTACTTTAGTACAACTTTAGTACAACTTTAGAGCTATTTTACTATTATTGCACCACTTTACTATTGGACCATTTTACTACCGCTTTACTACTATCTTACTGCTGTTTCACTACTGCCTTACTACCATTTTACTACTATTTTATTACTGCGTTACTACTACTTTACTGCTATTTTACTACTTATCCACCACTTTACTATTGTTTTACCATTACTTAACTGCTACTTCACTACTGGTTTGCTATTGCTTTACTACCACTTTACTTCCACTTTACTACTGCTACTTTATTACTTTTATACTACTTGACTATTTATACCCCTATTAATTGAGTAGACCTTCCTGAACAATGGCATGCTTGTCTAGAGTAACAAATAGTATTGTTACTATTTTATTAATTGTATATACTGCCCTTCATCCGTAGATTTAAGGTTGGTTTACAACTTAAAAATGCAAGGTAAAAAACACAAAATACACAATAAAAACAAGAACAAGAACAAACCAATAAGCCTCCTCCCTCAACCTCTCCTTAGGCTTGTCCTTCACTCATAACTTCTCTCTTGTTCCTTGATCTTAACTTCCCCAGTTTTGCAAACCTTCCAGTTGTCCCTAATTTTCCCGGGACAGTCCCAGATTTATTGAAGCTGTCCTGGTTTCTGATGTTATCCTGCTTTTCCTTAGGACGTCCCTATGTTCATGGGAGAAATGTTGGATGGGATGGAGTTATACATAGAATAGAATGATAGAATGATCTCGATACGAATCCAAGGCAGACCTTTTAACATCACAGTAATCCAAGTTTATGCACCAACTACTGGTGCTGAAGAAACCGAAATTGACCAATTCTATGAAGACTAACAACACCTTATAGAAGTGACACCAAAGAAGGATGTTCTTCTCATTATAGGGGATTGGAATGCTAAAGTAGGGAGGCAAGAGATAAAAGGAACAACTGGCAAGTTGGGCCTTGGAGATCAAAACGAAGCAGGGCAAAGGCTAATAGAGTTCTGTCAAGAGAACAAGCTGGTCATCATAAACACGCTTTTCCAACAACACAAGAGACGACTCTACACATGGACATCACCATGGACACCTGACTAAAGGATTTTATGCAGCCACTGCTGGCGGGGACATTTTGGGACCCAAAATATCCAACGCCACTAAATTCTGGTGTACTTTTTAACATAATAGTGTAAACAGGGATCAACATACAAACACTGAGAAGCCATTCCCCCCGCCCCACTACTTTATATGGAAACAATTGGAAAAACCTCTGCGATTGAGGCTACCAACATGGCGCCTTTTTGTACATCGAAAACCTCTGAGGTCATTCTTACTACTGTTTTACTACTGTTTTACCACTACTTTACTACCGCTTTACTACAGTTTTACTACTACTTTACTACTACTTTACTACAGCTTTACTACTGCTTTACTATAGCTTTACTACTACTTTACTACAGCTTTACTACTGCTTTACTACAGCTTTACTACTACTTTACTACAGCTTTACTACTACTTTACTACAGCTTTACTACTGCTTTACTACTGCTTTAGGACAGCTTTACTACAGCTTTACTACTACTTTACTACTACTTTACTACAGCTTTACTACTACTTTACTACCATTTTACTACTACTTTACTACCACATTACTACTACTATATTACAATTTTAGTACTACTTTACTACTACTTTACTACCATTTACTACTACTTTACTGCCATTTTACTACTGCTTTACTACTACTTTGCTACTGTTTTACGATAATTTTACTACTACTTTGCTACTTTAGTATAATTTTACTACTACTTTACTACTACTTTAAAGCTATTTTACTACTATTCCACCACTCAAAAATGGTGCCAAACGGTTGCAAATGCTCCCCCGAGAGGTTTGGCGGTCGAAACAGAAGGCTTTTTATCTCAGTAAAAGAAATCAGCCCTCGACAACTTAACCGGCAGAAAAAGATTTTTTTGAAAAAATCCCTAAGCCCCGGGGTGGGTCACAATTTCATCAAAAATCTGACTTTCGGGCATTCACTCAAAAATGGTGCCAAACGGTTGCAAATGCTCCCCTGAGAGGTTTGGCGGTCGACACAGAAGGATTTTTATCAAAGGAAAAGAAATCAGCAGAGGACAGAGGTGCCTGGCGTGCTCTGGTCCATGGGGTCACGAAGATTCGTACACGACTAAACGAGTAAACAACAACAACATAGGGAAGTTTTTTAATGTTTACTGTTTTATTACCTTTTTATATGTTTTGGAAGCCGCCCAGAGTGGCTAGAGCAACCCAGGCAGATGGATGTGGTATAAATACAGTGGTACCTCGGGTTACATATGCTTCAGGTTACAGATGCTTCAGCTTACAGATTCTTCAGGATACAGACTCCGCTAACCCAGAAATAGTGCTTCAGGTAAAGAAATTTGCTTCAGGATGAGAACAGAAATCGTGATCCGGCAGCGCGGCAACAGCAGGAGGCCACATTAGCTAAAGTGGTGCTTCAGGTTAAGAACAGTTTCAGTTTAAGAACGGACCTCCGGAACGAATTAAGTACTTAACCTGAGGTACCACTGTAGTAAAATTGTTGTTTCAGAACAGGGCACCCCTATTTTCCTCGGAGAAATGTTGGAGGGTATGCTTTTGTCCTCACCTCAGTTTTGACTACTGGCTCCTCACACAGCTCCTGACTCACGACAGTGTGTTGCCCATCGCTCAGTTCTGACTAAAGGATTTTATGCAGCCACTGCTGGCGGGGACATTTTGGGACCCAAAATATCCAACGCAACTAAATTCTGGTGTACTTTTTAACATAATAGTGTAAACAGGGATCAAAATACAAACACTGAGAAGCCTTCCCCCCCGCCCCACTACTTGATATGGAAACAACTGGAAAAACCTCTGTGATTGAGGCTACCAACATGGCGCCTTTTTGTACAGTGAACACTTCTGAGGTCATTCTTAATACTACTTTACTACTGCTTTACTACTACTTTACTACCGCTTTACTACTACTTGACTACCATTTTACTACTACTTTACTACTACGTTACTACCATTTTACTACTACTTTACTGCCATTTTACTACTGCTTTACTACTACTTCACTACTGTTTTACGATAATTTTACTACTACTTTGCTACTTTACTATAATTTTACTACTACTTTACTACTACTTTAAAGCTATTTTACTACTATTCCACCACTCAAAAATGGTGCCAAACGGTTGCAAACCTGAGAGGTTTGGCGGTCGAAACAGAAGTCTTTTTATCTCAAGAAAAGAAATCATCCCTCGACAACTTAACTTGCAGATTTTTTTTTTTTGAAAAAATCCCTAAGCCCCGCGGTCACAATTTCAAAAAAAATCTGTCTTATTGCCATTTTACTACTGCTTTACTACTACTTCACTACTGTTTTACGATAATTTTACTACTACTTTGCTACTTTACTATAATTTTACTACTACTTTACTACTACTTTAAAGCTATTTTACTACTATTCCACCACTCAAAAATGGTGCCAAACGGTTGCAAACCTGAGAGGTTTGGCGGTCGAAACAGAAGTCTTTTTATCTCAAGAAAAGAAATCATCCCTCGACAACTTAACCGGCAGAAAAAGATTCTTTTGAAAAAATCCCTAAGCCCTGGGGTCACAATTTCATCAAAAATCTGACTTTCGGCCATTCATTCAAACATGGTGCCTACTGAAGAAAGTAGGAAAAACCACTGGGCCGGTAAGATAAAATCTAACTGATATCCCTTATTTTGACGACTGGCTCCTCACACAGCTCCTGACTCACGACAGTGTGTTGCCCATCGCTCAGTTCTGACTAAAGGAATTAATGCAGCCACTGCTGGCGGGGACATTTTGGGACGCAAAATATCCAACGCCAGTAAATTCTGGTGTACTTTTTAACATAATAGTGTAAACAGGGATCAACATACAAACACTGAGAAGCCATTGCCCCCGCCCCACTACTTTATATGGAAACAATTGGAAAAACCTCTGTGATTGAGGCTACCAACATGGCGCCTTTTTGTACATCGAACACTTCTGAGGTCATTCTTACTACTGCTTTACTACTGTTTTACCACTACTTTACTACCACTTTACTACAGCTTTACTACTACTTTACTACAGCTTTACTACTGCTTTACTATAGCTTTACTACTACTTTACTACAGCTTTACTACTGCTTTACTACTGCTTTACTACTACTTTACTACAGCTTTACTACAGCTTTACTACAGCTTTACTACTACTTTACTACAGCTTTACTACTACTTTACTACTACTTTACTACTACTTTACTACTACTTTACTACCGCTTTACTACCATTTTACTACTACTTTACTACTACTTTAGGTTTTTTTACTATTTTACTACTACTTTACTATCATTTTACTACTACTTTAGTACAACTTTACTACAACTTTACTACAACTTTAGAGCTATTTTACTATTATTCCACCACTTTACTATTGTACCATTTTACTACCGCTTTACTACTACTTTACTACTATGTTACTGCTGTTTCACTACTGCCTTACTACCATTTTACTACTATTTTATTACTGCGTTACTACTACTTTACTGCTATTTTACTACTATTCCACCACTTTACTATTGTTTTACCATACTTAACTGCTACTTCACTACTGGTTTACTATTGCTTTACTACCACTTTACTTCCACTTTACTACTGCTTCTTTATTACTTTTATACTACTTGACTATTTATACCCCTATTAATTGAGTAGACCTTCCTGAACAATGGCATGCTTGTCTATAGTAACAAATAGTATTGTTACTATTTTATTAATTGTATATACTGCCCTTCATCCGTAGATTTAAGGTTGGTTTACAACTTAAAAATGCAAGGTAAAAAACACAAAATACACAATAAAAACAAGAACAAGAACAAACCAATAAGCCTCCTCCCTCAACCTCTCCTTTGGCTTGTCCTTCACTCATGACTTCTCTCTTGTTCCTTGATCTTAACTTCCCCACTTTTGCAAACCTTCCAGTTGCCCATCGCTCAGTTCTGACTAAAGGAGTTAATGCAGCCACTGCTGGCGGAGACATTTTGGGACCCAAAATATCCAACGCCACTAAATTCTGGTGTACTTTTTAACATAATAGTGTAAACAGGGATCGACATACAAACCTGGAAGGGATGGGAGTGGGACGGGGATTTGAAAATGGGATTGATGCAATCTATTCAGATCAAAAGGCTAAACTGATAGTTAACAATGTGGTGACAGAAGAGTTTAAAATTGAAAAAGGAACACAACAAGGTTGCCCTATTTCCCCTCTCCTATTTATTTCGGTCCTGGAGGTGCTCCTAAATATGATTCGAGGGGACCGGTTGGTGGAAGGAATTCAGGTCGGAGCGAAACAGTACAAACTTAAAGCTTTTGCAGATGACCTAGTTTTGACCCTACAGGAGCCAGAGTCCAGTACGAAAAGGGCATTACAACTGATTCAAGAGTTTGGTCGGGTGGCGGGATTTAAATTAAACAAACAAAAAACTAAGGTACTGGAAAAAAACTTGACAACTTCAGAGTCAGAGAGGTTTCAGAAAGAGACAGAGTTAAATGTGGTGAAAAAAGTTAAATACCTAGGGGTGAACATAACAGCAAAAAATCTGAGTCTATTTAAGGATAATTAAGAAAAGTGTTGGCTAGAAATTAAGAGGGACTTAGAAAGGTGGTCAAGATTGAAACTTTCCTTGTTGGGTCGAATTGCTGCTATAAAATCAGCAGCTTTCTGCTGGCTGAAAGATTGGCTGCTTCTTGCAAACGCTGATGTCTTAGATTTGGAAGGATTTAATAATGCTTTTGGTTGGCATGCATATTTGTGGTATGACAAGGTTAAGATCCATAAGAACTTCAAGAACCATATTGTCAGGAAAGCAGTGTTCAATGTCTGGACAAAATATTAGGACATATTTGAAAATAAGACCCCGAGGTGGTTATCACCTATGGAAGCGAAAGCAGTGAAAAGACCCAATATGGAGGTCAAATGGCCAAAGTATTGGGAAATATTAGAAAGAGATGGAGACAATTGAAGATTGCAGAGTTTGGAGAGACTAAAAGATAAAGTGCGAGATTGGCTACACTATGCTCAGATTAAAGAGGTTTCTAAACTGGATAAAAAGTTAGGATTCCAGGTGGAAAAATCGAAATTGGAAACAGAACTGTTAGAACCTAAGACTAAATTACTTTCAAGAATGTATAACTTGCTGCTGAGGTGGAACACACAGGATGAAACGGTTAAATCAGCTATGATAAAGTGGGCACAGGACATTGGGTATAATATTATGTTTGCTGACTGGGAAAAGTTATGGACTTTACGGCATGTATGAAGTTTACGGCATGTAATGCCTTGAAAGAAAATATTATGAAAATGATATACAGGTGGTACCTGACCCCAGTCAAGCTAGCAAAAATATATCACCTGTAAGACAATAAGTGTTGGAAATGTAAGGAAACTGAAGGAACGTTCTTTCACCTCTGGTGGACCTGCCCTAAGGTTAAGGCCTTCTGGGAAATGATATATAATGAGCTGAAAAAGGTATTTAGGTATACCTTTCCCAAGAAACCAGAGGCCTTCCTTTTGGGCATTGTTGACCAGAGGGTGTTAAAGAATGATCGAACATTATTTATGTATGCAACAACAGCAGCAAGGATACTTGTCGCTAAGTATTGGAAAACTCTAGATTTGCCCACGCTGGAAGAATGGCAGATGCAACTGATGGACTATATGGAACCTGCAGAAATGACTGGCAGAATCCGAGACCTGGGAGAGCAAGACGTGGAAGAGGATTGGAAGAAATTTAAGGACTATCTGCAAAAACATTGTAAATTATATGAGTGTTAAGAAGGATGAGAGATTTGAAAATAACAGGGCCCATAAAGTTAGTTGACAAGATTATGAGAATGAGTGAACTTTATGAGAAAAATAAATTTTGAATAAATATTGTGTTAAAATTAGGTCTTAAGACCTAGACAAAAATATTCAAAGTTAGGGACAAAACATTGGAAATGTGTATAATAAGAATTGAAACAAGGTGATAAGTTGCTGGCTAAAGTTTTATAAATGTGGAACGCAAGATTTGAGGAAGTCCAAAGGATGAAGAAAAGATGGGTACTACAAGATGTTAAATTTTATGTTTGCTTTCCCCCCCCCTGTCTATTATCTATTTATTCTGTCTTTTCTCTATTGTATTAACAAAACTCTTAATAAAAAAAATTTCAAAACAAAAACAAACAAACACTGAGAAGCCTTTCCCCCCGCCCCACTACTTGATATGGAAACAACTGGAAAAAGCTCTGTGATTGAGGCTACCAACATGGTGCCTTTTTGTACAGTGAACACTTCTGAGATCATTATACTACTACTTTAATACTGTTTTACTACTACTTTACTACTACTTTACTACCGCTTTACTACTACTTGACTACCATTTTACTACTACTTTACTACTACTTTACTACCATTTACTACTACTTTACTGCCATTTTACTACTGCTTTACTACTACTTTGCTACTGTTTTACGATAATTTTACTACTACTTTGCTACTTTACTATAATTTTACTACTACTTTACTACTAATTTAAAGCTATTTAAAGCATTATACTACTACTTTAATACTGTTTTACTACTACTTTACTACTACTTTACTACCGCTTTACTACTACTTGACTACCATTTTACTACTACTTTACTACTACTTTACTACCATTTACTACTACTTTACTGCCATTTTACTACTGCTTTACTACTACTTTGCTACTGTTTTACGATAATTTTACTACTACTTTGCTACTTTACTATAATTTTACTACTACTTTACTACTAATTTAAAGCTATTTTACTACTATTCCACCACTCAAAAATGGTGCCAAACGGTTGCAAATGCTCCCCCGAGAGGTTTGGCGGTCGAAACAGAAGGCTTTTTATCTCAGTAAAAGTAATCAGCCCTCAACAACTTAACCGGCAGAAAAAGATTTTTTTGAAAAAATAACTAAGCCCCGGGGTCACAATTTCATCAAAAATCTGACTTTCGGCCATTCACTCAAAAATGGTGCCAAACGGTTGCAAATGCTCCCCTGAGAGGTTTGGCGGTCGAAACAGAAGGCTTTTTATCAAAGGCTCCTGACTCACGACAGTGTGTTGCCCATCGCTCAGTTCTGACTAAAGGATTTGATACAGCCACTGCTGGCAGGGACATTTTGGGACCCAAAATATCCAACGCCACTAAATTCTGGTGTACTTTTTAACATAATAGTGTAAACAGGGATCAAAATACAAACACTGAGAAGCCTTTCCCCCCGCCCCACTACTTGATATGGAAACAACTGGAAAAACCTCTATGATTGAGGATACCAACATGGCGCCTTTTTGTACAGCGAACACTTCTGAGGTCATTCTTACTACTACTTTAATACTGCTTTACTACTACTTTACTACCGCTTTACTACTACTTGACTACCATTTTATTACTACTTTACTACTACGTTACTACCATTTTACTACTACTTTACTGCCATTTTACTACTGCTTTACTACTACTTCACTACTGTTTTACGATAATTTTACTACTACTTTGCTACTTTACTATAATTTTACTACTACTTTACTACTACTTTAAAGCTATTTTACTACTATTCCACCACTCAAAAATGGTGCCAAACGGTTGCAAATGCTCCCCCGAGAGGTTTGGCGGTCGAAACAGAAGGCTTTTTATCTCAGTAAAAGAAATCAGCCCTCGACAACTTAACTTGCAGAATTTTTTTTTTTTTTTTGAAAAAATCCCTAAGCCCCGCGGTCACAATTTCATCAAAAATCTGACTTTCGGCCATTCACTCAAAAATGGTGCCAAACGGTTGCAAATGCTCCCCTGAGAGGTTTGGCGGTCGAAACAGAAGGCTTTTTATCAAAGGAAAAGAAATCAGCAGAGGACAGAGGTGCCTGGCATGCTCTGGTCCATGGGGTCACGAAGAGTCGTACACGACTAAACGACTAAACAACAACAACATAGGGAAGTTTTTTTAATGTTTACTGTTTTATTACCTTTTAATATGTTTTGGAAGCCGCACAGAGTGGCTAGAGCAACCCAGGCAGATGGATGTGGTATAAATACAGTGGTACCTCGGGTTACATATGCTTCAGGTTACAGATGCTTCAGCTTACAGATGCTTCAGGCTACAGACTCCGCTAACCCAGAAATAGTGCTTCAGGTTAAGAAATTTGCTTCAGGATGAGAACAGAAATCGTGATCCGGCGGCGCGGCGACAGCAGGAGGCCCCATTAGCTTAAGTGGTGCTTCAGGTTAAGTACAGTTTCAGTTTAAGAACGGACCTCCGGAACGAATTAAGTACTTAACCTGAGGTACCACTGTAGTAAAATTGTTGTTTCAGAACAGGGCACCCCTATTTTCCTCGGAGAAATGTTGGAGGGTCTGCTTTTGTCCTCACCTCAGTTTTGACTACTGGCTCCTCACACAGCTCCTGACTCACGACAGTGTGTTGCCCATCGCTCAGTTCTGACTAAAGGATTTTATGCAGCCACTGCTGGCGGGGACATTTTGGGACCCAAAATATCCAACGCAACTAAATTCTGGTGTACTTTTTAACATAATAGTGTAAACAGGGATCAAAATACAAACACTGAGAAGCCTTTCCCCCCGCCCCACTACTTGATATGGAAACAACTGGAAAAACCTCTGTGATTGAGGCTACCAACATGGCGCCTTTTTGTACAGTGAACACTTCTGAGGTCATTCTTAATACTACTTTACTACTGCTTTACTACTACTTTACTACCGCTTTACTACTACTTGACTACCATTTTACTACTACTTTACTACTACGTTACTACCATTTTACTACTACTTTACTGCCATTTTACTACTGCTTTACTACTACTTCACTACTGTTTTACGATAATTTTACTACTACTTTGCTACTTTACTATAATTTTACTACTACTTTACTACTACTTTAAAGCTATTTTACTACTATTCCACCACTTAAAAATGGTGTCAAACGGATGCAAATGCACCCCTGAGAGGTTTGGCGGTCGAAATAGAAGGCTTTTTATCACAGGAAAAGAAATCAGCCTTCGACAACTTAACTTGCAGATTTTTTTTTTTTGAAAAAATCCCTAAGCCCCGCGGTCACAATTTCAAAAAAAATCTGTCTTATTGCCATTTTACTACTGCTTTACTACTACTTCACTACTGTTTTACGATAATTTTACTACTACTTTGCTACTTTACTATAATTTTACTACTACTTTACTACTACTTTAAAGCTATTTTACTACTATTCCACCACTCAAAAATGGTGCCAAACGGTTGCAAACCTGAGAGGTTTGGCGGTCGAAACAGAAGTCTTTTTATCTCAAGAAAAGAAATCATCCCTCGACAACTTAACCGGCAGAAAAAGATTCTTTTGAAAAAATCCCTAAGCCCTGGGGTCACAATTTCATCAAAAATCTGACTTTCGGCCATTCATTCAAACATGGTGCCTACTGAAGAAAGTAGGAAAAACCACTGGGCCGGTAAGATAAAATCTAACTGATATCCCTTATTTTGACTACTGGCTCCTCACACAGCTCCTGACTCACGACAGTGTGTTGCCCATCGCTCAGTTCTGACTAAAGGAATTAATGCAGCCACTGCTGGCGGGGACATTTTGGGACGCAAAATATCCAACGCCAGTAAATTCTGGTGTACTTTTTAACATAATAGTGTAAACAGGGATCAACATACAAACACTGAGAAGCCATTCCCCCCGCCCCACTACTTTATATGGAAACAATTGGAAAAACCTCTGTGATTGAGGCTACCAACATGGCGCCTTTTTGTACACCGAACACTTCTGAGGTCATTCTTACTACTGCTTTACTACTGTTTTACCACTACTTTACTACCACTTTACTACAGCTTTACTACTACTTTACTACTACTTTACTACAGCTTTACTACTGCTTTACTATAGCTTTACTACTACTTTACTACAGCTTTACTACTGCTTTACTACCGCTTTACTACTACTTTACTACAGCTTTACTACTACTTTACTACTACTTTACTACAGCTTTACTACTGCTTTACTACAGCTTTACTACAGCTTTACTACTACTTTACTACAGCTTTACTACAGCTTTACTACAGCTTTACTACTACTTTACTACAGCTTTACTACTACTTTACTACTACTTTACTACCATTTTACAACTACTTTACTACTACTTTAGGTTTTTTTTTACTATTTTACTACTACTTTACTATCATTTTACTACTACTTTAGTACAATTTTACTACAACTTTACTACTACTTTAGAGCTATTTTACTATTATTCCACCACTTTACTATTGGACCATTTTACTACCGCTTTACTACTACTTTACTACTATCTTACTGCTGTTTCACTACTGCCTTACTACCATTTTACTACTATTTTATTACTGTGTTACTACTACTTTACTGCTATTTTACTACTATTCCACCACTTTACTATTGTTTTACCATTACTTAACTGCTACTTCACTACTGGTTTACTATTGCTTTACTACCATTTTACTTCCACTTTACTACTGCTACTTTATTACTTTTATACTACTTGACTATTTATACCCCTATTAATTGAGTAGACCTTCCTGAACAATGGCATGCTTGTCTATAGTAACAAATAGTTTTGTTACTATTTTATTAATTGTATATACTGCCCTTCATCCGTAGATTTAAGGTTGGTTTACAACTTAAAAATGCAAGGTAAAAAACACAAAATACACAATAAAAACAAGAACAAGAACAAACCAATAAGCCTCCTCCCTCAACCTCTCCTTTGGCTTGTCCTTCACTCATGACTTCTCTCTTGTTCCTTGATCTTAACTTCCCCAGTTTTGCAAACCTTCCAGTTGTCCCTAATTTTCCCGGGACAGTCCCAGATTTATTGAAGCTGTCCTGGTTTCTGATGTTATCCTGCTTTTCCTTAGGACGTCCCTATGTTCATGGGAGAAATGTTGGATGGGATGGAGTTATACATAGAATAGAATGATAGAATGATCTCGATACGAATCCAAGGCAGACCTTTTAACATCACAGTAATCCAAGTTTATGCACCAACTACTGGTGCTGAAGAAACTGAAATTGACCAATTCTATGAAGACTAACAACACCTTATAGAAGTGACACCAAAGAAGGATGTTCTTCTCATTATAGGGGATTGGAATGCTAAAGTAGGGAGGCAAGAGATAAAAGGAACAACTGGCAAGTTGGGCCTTGGAGATCAAAACGAAGCAGGGCAAAGGCTAATAGAGTTCTGTCAAGAGAACAAGCTGGTCATCATAAACACGCTTTTCCAACAACACAAGAGACGACTCTACACATGGACATCACCATGGACATCTGACTAAAGGATTTTATGCAGCCACTGCTGGCGGGGACATTTTGGGACCCAAAATATCCAACGTCAGTAAATTCTGGTGTACTTTTTAACATAATAGTGTAAACAGGGATCAACATACAAACACTGAGAAGCAATTCCCCCCACCCCACTACTTTATATGGAAACAATTGGAAAAACCTCTGTGATTGAGGCTACCAACATGGCGCCTTTTTGTACATCGAAAACCTCTGAGGTCATTCTTACTACTGTTTTACTACTGTTTTACCACTACTTTACTACCACTTTACTACAGCTTTACTACTACTTTACTACAGCTTTACTAATGCTTTACTACAGCTTTACTACTACTTTACTACAGCTTTACTACTGCTTTACTACCGCTTTACTACAGCTTTACTACTACTTTACTACTACTTTACTACAGCTTTACTACAGCTTTACTACTACTTTACTACCATTTTACTACTACTTTACTACTACTTTACTACAGCTTTACTACTACTTTACTACTACTTTAAAGCTATTTTACTACTATTCCACCACTTAAAAATGGTGTCAAACGGATGCAAATGCACCCCTGAGAGGTTTGGCGGTCGAAATAGAAGGCTTTTTATCACAGGAAAAGAAATCAGCCTTCGACAACTTAACTTGCAGATTTTTTTTTTTTGAAAAAATCCCTAAGCCCCGCGGTCACAATTTCAAAAAAAATCTGTCTTATTGCCATTTTACTACTGCTTTACTACTACTTCACTACTGTTTTACGATAATTTTACTACTACTTTGCTACTTTACTATAATTTTACTACTACTTTACTACTACTTTAAAGCTATTTTACTACTATTCCACCACTCAAAAATGGTGCCAAACGGTTGCAAACCTGAGAGGTTTGGCGGTCGAAACAGAAGTCTTTTTATCTCAAGAAAAGAAATCATCCCTCGACAACTTAACCGGCAGAAAAAGATTCTTTTGAAAAAATCCCTAAGCCCTGGGGTCACAATTTCATCAAAAATCTGACTTTCGGCCATTCATTCAAACATGGTGCCTACTGAAGAAAGTAGGAAAAACCACTGGGCCGGTAAGATAAAATCTAACTGATATCCCTTATTTTGACTACTGGCTCCTCACACAGCTCCTGACTCACGACAGTGTGTTGCCCATCGCTCAGTTCTGACTAAAGGAATTAATGCAGCCACTGCTGGCGGGGACATTTTGGGACGCAAAATATCCAACGCCAGTAAATTCTGGTGTACTTTTTAACATAATAGTGTAAACAGGGATCAACATACAAACACTGAGAAGCCATTCCCCCCGCCCCACTACTTTATATGGAAACAATTGGAAAAACCTCTGTGATTGAGGCTACCAACATGGCGCCTTTTTGTACACCGAACACTTCTGAGGTCATTCTTACTACTGCTTTACTACTGTTTTACCACTACTTTACTACCACTTTACTACAGCTTTACTACTACTTTACTACTACTTTACTACAGCTTTACTACTGCTTTACTATAGCTTTACTACTACTTTACTACAGCTTTACTACTGCTTTACTACCGCTTTACTACTACTTTACTACAGCTTTACTACTACTTTACTACTACTTTACTACAGCTTTACTACTGCTTTACTACAGCTTTACTACAGCTTTACTACTACTTTACTACAGCTTTACTACAGCTTTACTACAGCTTTACTACTACTTTACTACAGCTTTACTACTACTTTACTACTACTTTACTACCATTTTACAACTACTTTACTACTACTTTAGGTTTTTTTTTACTATTTTACTACTACTTTACTATCATTTTACTACTACTTTAGTACAATTTTACTACAACTTTACTACTACTTTAGAGCTATTTTACTATTAAGCGGAGACCCATCAAGAAAAACCGCAGGCAGAGCGAGCCTGTGGCCGTGGGACTCGGCGGGTGCCCAAAGCCCCCCCAGAAGCGCAGAAGGGACCCCGTAAGTGGCTCCGGAACGTGAAAGGGGGAGCGGCACTGTGAGTTCATCGCTCTTTCCGTGGATGCAAAGCCGCGCAGCTGCTGCCGATGAGCGCCGACCTTTCTTCTTGAAAACATCGGATTGGCAGTAACATACCCGTGAGTAAGGGGTACCAAAATCTGAATCTAAAATTTAAAAATTGGAAATTTGGCCGAAAACGGGAGGCGAGTAACAGGAAGTCCGCCTCCCGATCTTGCTAAACAGATCAAAGCAAAGACTCTGAGGAATGCGGAGGAGATTAAAGGGGATCGTAAAAGTGGAACTATTGTGCATTTATAGACTTATTTAAAGGATAAAGGAGAAGCTACTTTCAAAACTGTGGGATTTGTTCTTGGAACTTTTTTCTTGCTTTACTTTTGTTTTTGGATTTAAAAGGGACAACCAAGCCGTCGGGCTGCCAGCGCTTAAGAGAACTGTCAAACTGCGGATTACTGTTGCAGGAGTTTAAACTGTTACATGTATTGAGGTCTCAACACTTAAACATTGTTGCTGCCACCTTCCTTGCTACCTTGTGGCTTTTCTTTAAGAAATAGAAAGCTTTGGGAACTTCCCTTTTGTCTCGGAACTATAAGGATTCAACACAGGGAATATAGGAACTTTAATGGCGGAAAAACTCTTCCCTTCCTTGAAACTGTGAGCCACCCCCCCTAGTGGATTGTGGAGACATAGAGGCCTGGGAACTACATTTTGTTTGGACTTTCTGAGGTTAATTGTTTACACTCTGGATTTGTCTTTCTTATGGAATAAAAGACAATTTGACCTTGAACAGAGGCTGCTGGGGAATGAGCGGCACAGGGAAAACAAGAGCAGCTAAAGCTAAAGAAAAAGAAAAGAAATCTGCCCAACTAACTCAAACAACCTTAACCCATCAACGTAGATCACCTGTTCCAACTGTGCTGACAGCACAGGAGGTGGAAGTCGAACAGCCTGCTGCAGAAGATATGGCAGCAGGAGGGTCTGAAGCAGCTTTGAAACAAATTTTGGAGCAATTAGCAATTTTGAACCAAAAAGTAGATAATCAATCAACAAAAATTGACCAAGCAACATCCTCTATTAGTAAATTGACTGAAAAGGTTTCTCAGCACACTCAAGCAATTGAGAATTTGCAAGGAGCAACAGCTGAAAATCATAAATTAGCTGAGGAAGCCTATCAAAAAGCAGAGCAAGCGAACAAAAAGGTTGATGAGATTAAGGGAGAAGTTAGGCCTCTGCAAAGACGGGTAGGGGAACAGCAAGCCTACCTGTCAATGGTGGAACTGAAAAGTAAGGAAAATAACCTCAGGCTGAGGGCCATCCCAGAATTGGAGGAAGGTAATTTGGAGGGATTTTTGACACTTTTATTTTCCAAATTCTGGGGAATAGAAGAAGACAAAGACTTTAAAATCGTGATGGCTTTCAGACTGGGTAGATCGGTAAAGAAAGACAAGGCCAGAGACTGTTTGGTCATTTTGAGATCAAAGGAAGAAAGAGACAAGATACTAGGCTTACATTTTAAAAAATCTTTGGAGATACAAGGTAAAAAGGCTGAAATTTACAGAGATATACCCAAACCGCTTTTGGATCTTAGAGCCTCATATTTAGAACTGACAAAATTGTTGAGATACAACGCAATCCCTTACAGGTGGGAGTTTCCACAAGGATTATCATTTACATACAAAGGAAGGAAAGTAAGAATCAAAACATCAGAGGATCAGCAGAAGTTCCTACACGACCACGGGGAAGACCTCCAAAAAGGAGCAGCAGCTTCTTGGCCACCGCCCCCACCGGAACCTACACCTGGAGCCGGACCAGTACTACCACCACCGGAATCGGAGGAAAATCAAGATACCCCATTGTAAGACTTACGAATTGATCCAGGATGTCTCTGCAACTATTTAGTTGGAATATAAATGGCGGAACCTCTCCGGAAAAAAGATGAAAAGTGTTTCATATTTTGAAAATAGAACAATTGGACATTATTTGCCTGCAAGAAACCCATGTGACAATGCTCCATAGGAAAGTGTTAATTAATAAAAGGTTAGGCCAGGAATTTATTTCCTCGGATAAAGTTAAGAAAAGAGGAGTGGCGATATATGCAAAGGAGAGCCTGTCACCAAAATTTTTATTTAAAGATGAACAAGGCAGAATTCTGGCGATTGAAATTCAAACACAAGGAGAAAAATTTTTGATATTAGGAATCTACGCACCAAACGATGGAAAATCGGAATTTTTTAAGAAGTTGCATGAGACTTTACTGGACTATCTAGACTACAACAACATCATTATGTTGGGAGATATGAATGGAGTTGTGTCTGTACATATGGATAAGTCGCAAAGTGTAAACATAACGAAAGATGGCAGACTACCTAAAACCTTTTTTGAAATGACTGACAATATGGACTTGATTGACATATGGAGGGTTAAGAACCCCCTAGGAAAAGAAGGAACTTTCTTTTCTGAAGCTCATCTGTCATGGACATGAATCGACCAAATATGGATATCTAAAGGACTGGCACCCAAGACTAGAAAAGTGGAAATCTGCCCAAGAACCTGCTCCGACCATAATGCCTTGAAAGTGGAATTGAGATTAAACACAACCGGATCCTTCAGATGGAAAATGAATGACACTTTATTAAGAGATCAGGAGATTGTTAAGAAGGCCCAAAAAACTTTAAAGGACTATTTTGAGATAAATTTAAACACTACGGTAGAAAAAAGAACAATCTGGGACGCAAGTAAAGCAGTTATGAGAGGGTTCCTAATACAACAAAATACGATAAAGAAAAGGCTCTGGAATGAAAGGAAGGAGAAGGTATTGGAGAAAATAAGAGAAGGAGAGAAAAAATTAAGATCTAGGCCTAAGTCGAAGGAGGTGCTGAGAGAAGTGAAATTTTTCCAAGCACAATATTCGAAACTGATAAATCAAGAAGTGGAATGGAAAATTAAACAAATGAAACAAAGATCTTTTGAATCAGCTAATAAGGGTGGGAAACTGCTAGCATGGCAGTTGAAAAAAAGACAAAAATTAAATACAGTTACAAATCTAGAGATTGAAGGGAGAATTGTTCAGAAACCCGAGGAAATTAGAAAGTGCTTCCAGAGATACTTCAAAGAACTTTATGCACAAGGGCCGCAGAAAGAGTTTGAGGTGGATCAATTCGTTAAAACCAATGGATTACAAAAAATACCCCAGGAAATGAGAACAATCCTGAATAGCAAAATTTCACAGCAGGAAATCGAAAGTGCCATACAGAATCTCCAACTAGGCAAATCTCCAGGCCCTGATGGACTTACCTCCAAATATTACAAGGCTTTGAAGGACTATTTGATACAACCCTTGATGGAGGTCTGCAATCAGATAATGGAGGGGAGGAAGGCACCAGAAACGTGGAAAGAAGCCTTCATCACATTGATACCTAAACTAGAAACTGAAAAGACCCAACTTAAGAACTACCGTCCCATCTCACTCCTAAATGTGGATTACAAAATCTTTGCGGACATTTTGGCAAGTAGATTTAAAAAAGTCCTTAATGAAGTGATCCATAAGGACCAGGCAGGCTTTCTCCCTGGTAGGCATTTGTTTGACAACACAAGAAACATCATTGACATTTTGGAACTTTTACAAACAAATCTCAACACTAGAGCGGTGTTAATCTTTATTGATGCGGAGAAAGCCTTTGACAACATTTCTTGGATGTTTATGAAGAAAAATTTGGAAGGGATGGGAGTGGGACGGGGGTTTGAAAATGGAATAGAAGCAATTTATTCAGAACAAAAAGCTAAATTGATAGTAAACAATGTGGTGACAGAGGAATTTAAAATAGAAAAAGGGACACGACAGGGGTGCCCCCTATCACCTCTATTGTTCATCTCAGTCCTGGAGGTGCTATTGAACATGATTAGAAAGGACCGGTTGGTACAAGGAATCGAGGTCGGAGTGAAACAATATAAACTGAAAGCATTTGCAGATGACTTGGTATTAACATTACAGGAGCCAGTCTCTAGTTCTAAAAGAGTTTTAGAAATAATTTCTGATTTTGGTCGAGTGGCGGGATTTAAGCTGAACAAGCAAAAGACTAAGGTTTTAGCAAAAAATTTGACACCCACAGAAATAGATGAGTTCCAGAAAGAGACAGAATTAAATGTGGTTAAAAAAGTGAAATACCTAGGGGTATATCTTACCTCCAAAAATTTGAATTTGTTTAAAGATAATTACGAGAAATGTTGGTCCGAAATTAAAAGAGATATGGAAATTTGGTCAAGATTGAAACTTTCCTTGTTAGGCCGAATAGCAGTTATAAAGATGAATGTATTGCCCAAAATGTTATTTTTGTTTCAGGCCCTACAGATCGTGGACAAGGTGGAATGTTTTGGAAAGTGGCAGAAGGATATTTCTAAGTTTGTTTGGCAGGGCAAAAAGCCCCGAATAAAGTTTAAAATATTAACTGATGCGAAAGAAAGAGGGGGATTTGCCCTGCCAGACTTGAGGTTATATTATGAATCTGCAGCCTTCTGCTGGATGAAAGATTGGTTTTCGCTGGAGAACACTGATGTCCTAGATCTGGAAGGGTTTGATAACGCGTTTGGGTGGCATGCATATTTGTGGTATGACAAGGTTAAAGTTCACAAACGGTTTAAAAACCATATTGTCAGAAGAGCAATTTTTATGGTCTGGATGAAATACAAAGACTTATTGGAGAGTAAGACCCCGAGGTGGCTTTCACCGGTGGAGGCCAAGGCACGCAAGAGACTTAACATGGAGGCCTATTGGCCAAAATATTGGGAGATAATTGAAAAAATTGGAGACAATTGGAGGTTGCAGAGCTTGGAAAAACTAAAATACAAGGTGCGAGATTGGTTGCATTATGCCCAAATTCAGGAAGTTTTTAAAGTGGACAAAAAGGTGGGATTCCAGGTGGAAAAATCGAAATTAGAGATAGAATTGTTAGAACCAAAAAATAAATTGCTTTCGAGAATGTATAACTTGCTGCTTAAATGGAACACACAGGATGAGACAGTCAAATCCGCCATGATAAAGTGGGCACAGGACATTGGGCACAACATTATGTTTGAAGACTGGGAAAAGTTATGGAACACCGGAATGAAATTCACGGCATGTAGTGCCTTGAAGGAAAATATTATGAAAATGATATACCGGTGGTACATGACCCCAGTCAAGCTTGCTAAGATATATCATCTGTCTGATAATAAATGTTGGAAGTATAAGGAGGCGGAAGGGACATTCTTTCACCTCTGGTGGACATGTCCGAAGGTGAAGGCCTTCTGGGAGTTGATTTACAATGAGCTAAAAAAGGTATTTAGATATACCTTACCAAAGAAACCGGAGGCCTTTCTTCTGGGCATGGTAGACCAGAATGTGTTAAAGAAGGATAGAACCTTTTTTATGTATGCTACTACAGCAGCAAGAATTCTCATTTCAAAGTATTGGAAGACACAAGATTTACCCACTCTGGAGGAATGGCAGACGCAGTTGATGGACTACATGGAACTGGCTGAAATGACTGGCAGAATCTGAGACTTGGGAGAAGAAGCAATGGAAGAGGACTGGAAAAAATTTAAGGACTATCTACAAAAACATTATAAGTTGTATGAATGTTAAGAAAATGCGCTTTATAGGAAATTTTAACCCCAGCAATAGCAATCAGGTGAAATGAAAACCAAGGTATAAGAAGTTTGAGGTGGAATCAGGAAATAATTTTATTGTGTTTTGACTAAAATATATAAGAATTGCTGTACAACATTTTGAATTTGATAACATGATAAACTGAAAGATACAATAAGTTTTGAAACAAGATGACAAATTGCTGAAGTTTGTATTTTAAATAAATGCAGGGTCTGGAGGATGTGGGGAAGTCCAGTAGTTTTGACAAAAGGTCTATGGAAATTTGAAACCTTTATATTCTTTTTTCTTCTATCTGTTTTTCTTCTATAATTCTGTATTCTGTAAAATCAATAAAAATATTTTTTTTAAAAAAATAGAGCTATTTTACTATTATTCCACCACTTTACTATTGGACCATTTTACTACCCTCGGCAACTTAACCGGCAGAAAAAGATTTTTTTGAAAAAATCCCTAAGCCCCGGGGTGGGTCACAATTTCATCAAAAATTTGGCTTTCTGCCATTCATTCAAACATGGTGCCTACTGAAGAAAGTAGGGAAAACCACTGGGCCGGTAAGATATAATTTTACTACTACTTTACTACTACTTTAAAGCTATTTTACTCCTATTCCACCACTCAAAAATGGTGCCAAACGGTTGCAAATGCTCCCCTGAGAGGTTTGGCGGTCGAAACAGAAGGCTTTTTATCAAAGGAAAAGAAATCAGCAGAGGACAGAGGTGCCTGGCGTGCTCTGGTCCATGGGGTCACAAAGAGTCGTACACGACTAAACGACTAAACAACAACAACATAGGGAAGTTTTTTTAATGTTTACTGTTTTATTACCTTTTTATATGTTTTGGAAGCCGCCCAGAGTGGCTAGAGCAACCCAGGCAGATGGATGTGGTATAAATACAGTGGTACCTCGGGTTACATATGCTTCAGGTTACAGTTGTTTCAGCTTACAGATTCTTCAGGATACAGACTCCGCTATCCCAGAAATAGTGCTTCAGGTTAAGAAATTTGCTTCAGGATGAGAACAGAAATCGTGATCCGGCGGCGCGGCAACAGCAGGAGGCCCCATTAGTTAAAGTGGTGCTTCAGGTTAAGAACAGTTTCAGTTTAAGAACGGACCTCCGGAACGAATTAAGTACTTAACCTGATGTACCACTGTAGTAAAATTGTTGTTTCAGAACAGGGCACCCCTATTTTCCTCGGAGAAATGTTGGAGGGTATGCTTTTGTCCTCACCTCAGTTTTGACTACTGGCTCCTCACGCGGCTCCTGACTCACGACAGTGTGTTGCCCATCGCTCAGTTCTGACTAAAGGATTTTATGCAGCCACTGCTGGCGGGGACATTTTGGGACCCAAAATATCCAACGCCACTAAATTCTGGTGTACTTTTTAACATAATAGTGTAAACAGGGATCAACATACAAACACTTAGAAGCCTTTCCCCCCGCCCCACTATTTGATATGGCAACAACTGGAAAAACCTCTGTGATTGAGGCTACCAACATGGCGCCTTTTTGTACAGTGAACACTTCTGAGGTCATTCTTAATACTACTTTAATACTGCTTTACTACTACTTTACTACCGCTTTACTACTACTTGACTACCATTTTACTACTACTTTACTGCCATTTTACTACTGCTTTACTACTACTTCACTACTGTTTTACGATAATTTTACTACTACTTTGCTACTTTACTATAATTTTACTACTACTTTACTACTACTTTTAAGCTATTTTACTACTATTCCACCACTCAAAAATGGTGCCAAACGGATGCAAATGCACCCCTGAGAGGTTTGGCGGTCGAAACAGAAGGCTTTTTATCACAGGAAAAGAAATCAGCCCTCGACAACTTAACTTGCAGAATTTTTTTTTTTTGAAAAAAAAATTCCTAAGACCCGGGGTCACAATTTCATAAAAAATCTGACTTATTGCCATTTTACTACTTCTTTACTACTACTTCACTACTGTTTTACGATAATTTTACTACTACTTTGCTACTTTACTATAATTTTACTACTACTTTACTACTACTTTTAAGCTATTTTACTACTATTCCACCACTCTAAAATGGTGCCAAACGGTTGCAAACCTGAGAGGTTTGGCGGTCGAAACAGAAGTCTTTTTATCTCAAGAAAAGAAATCATCCCTCGACAACTTAACCGGCAGAAAAAGATTCTTTTGAAAAAATCCCTAAGCCCCGGGGTCACAATTTCATCAAAGTTCTGACTTTCGGCCATTCACTCAAAAATGGTGCCAAACGGTTGCAAATCCTCCCCCGAGAGGTTTGGCGGTTGAAACAGAAGGCTTTTTATCTCAGTAAAAGAAATCAGCCCTCGGCAACTTAACCGGCAGAAAAAGATTCTTTTGAAAAAATCCCTAAGCCCTGGGGTCACAATTTCATCAAAAATCTGACTTTCGGCCATTCACTTAAAAATTGTGCCTACTGAAGAAAGTAGGAAAAACCACTGGGCCGGTAAGATAAAATCTAACTGATATCCCTTATTTTGACTACTGGCTCCTCACACAGCTCCTGACTCACGACAGTGTGTTGCCCATCGCTCAGTTCTGACTAAAGGAATTAATGCAGCCACTGCTGGCGGAGACATTTTGGGACCCAAAATATCCAACAACAGTAAATTCTGGTGTACTTTTTAACATAATAGTGTAAACAGGGATCAACATACAAACACTGAGAAGCCATTCCCCCCGCCCCACTACTTTATATGGAAACAATTGGAAAAACCTCTGTGATTGAGGCTACCAACATGGCGCCTTTTTGTACATCGAAAACTTCTGAGGTCATTCTTACTACTGCTTTACTACTGTTTTACCACTACTTTACTACCACTTTACTACAGCTTTACTACTACTTTACTACTACTTTACTACAGCTTTACTACTGCTTTACTATAGCTTTACTACTACTTTACTACAGCTTTACTACTGCTTTACTACCGCTTTACTACTACTTTACTACTGCTTTACTACAGCTTTACTACTACTTTACTACAGCTTTACGACTGCTTTACTACAGCTTTACTACAGCTTTACTACAGCTTTACTACTACTTTACTACAGCTTTACTACAGCTTTACTTCTACTTTACTACCATTTTACTACTACTTTACTACTACTTTACTACCACTTTACTACTACTTTACTACTACTTTACTAACACTTTACTACTACTTTAGGTTTTTTTTTACTATTTTACTACTACTTTACTATCATTTTACTACTACTTTAGTACAACTTTAGTACAACTTTAGAGCTATTTTACTATTATTCCACCACTTTACTATTGGACCATTTTACTACCGCTTTACTACTATCTTACTGCTGTTTCACTACTGCCTTACTACCATTTTACTACTATTTTATTACTGCGTTACTACTACTTTACTGCTATTTTACTACTATTCCACCACTTTACTATTGTTTTACCATTACTTAACTGCTACTTCACTACTGGTTTACTATTGCTTTACTACCACTTTACTTCCACTTTACTACTGCTACTTTATTACTTTTATACTACTTGACTATTTATACCCCTATTAATTGAGTAGACCTTCCTGAACAATGGCATGCTTGTCTAGAGTAACAAATAGTATTGTTACTATTTTATTAATTGTATATACTGCCCTTCATCCGTAGATTTAAGGTTGGTTTACAACTTAAAAATGCAAGGTAAAAAACACAAAATACACAATAAAAACAAGAACAAGAACAAACCAATAAGCCTCCTCCCTCAACCTCTCCTTAGGCTTGTCCTTCACTCATGACTTCTCTCTTGTTCCTTGATCTTAACTTCCCCAGTTTTGCAAACCTTCCAGTTGTCCCTAATTTTCCCGGGACAGTCCCAGATTTATTGAAGCTGTCCTGGTTTCTGATGTTATCCTGCTTTTCCTTAGGACGTCCCTATGTTCATGGGAGAAATGTTGGATGGATTGGAGTTATACAAAGAATAGAATGATAGAATGATCTCGATACGAATCCAAGGCAGACCTTTTAACATCACAGTAATCCAAGTTTATGCACCAACTACTGGTGCTGAAGAAACCGAAATTGACCAATTCTATGAAGACTAACAACACCTTATAGAAGTGACACCAAAGAAGGATGTTCTTCTCATTATAGGGGATTGGAATGCTAAAGTAGGGAGGCAAGACATAAAAGGAACAACTGGCAAGTTGGGCCTTGGAGATCAAAACGAAGCAGGGCAAAGGCTAATAGAGTTCTGTCAAGAGAACTACTGGTCATCATAAACACGCTTTTCCAACAACACAAGAGACGACTCTACACATGGACATCACCATGGACACCTGACTAAAGGATTTTATGCAGCCACTGCTGGCGGGGACATTTTGGGAACCAAAATATCCAACGCCACTAAATTCTGGTGTACTTTTTAACATAATAGTGTAAACAGGGATCAACATACAAACCTGGAAGGGATGGGAGTGGGACGGGGATTTGAAAATGGGATTGATGCAATCTATTCAGATCAAAAGGCTAAATTGATAGTTAACAATGTGGTGACAGAAGAGTTTAAAATTGAAAAAGGAACACAACAAGGTTGCCCTATTTCCCCTCTCCTATTTATTTCGGTCCTGGAGGTGCTCCTAAATATGATTCGAGGGGACCGGTTGGTGGAAGGAATTCAGGTCGGAGCGAAACAGTACAAACTTAAAGCTTTTGCAGATGACCTAGTTTTGACCCTACAGGAGCCAGAGTCCAGTACGAAAAGGGCATTACAACTGATTCAAGAGTTTGGTCGGGTGGCGGGATTTAAATTAAACAAACAAAAAACTAAGGTACTGGAAAAAACTTGACAACTTCAGAGTCAGAGAGGTTTCAGAAAGAGACAGAGTTAAATGTGGTGAAAAAAGTTAAATACCTAGGGGTGAACATAACAGCAAAAAATCTGAGTCTATTTAAGGATAATTATGAAAAGTGTTGGCTAGAAATTAAGAGGGACTTAGAAAGTTGGTCAAGATTGAAACTTTCCTTGTTGGGTCGAATTGCTGCTATAAAAATGAATGTATTGCCAAGGATGCTGTTTCTTTTTCAGACTTTACAGATTGTGGACAAAATTCAGTGTTTCGGGAGGTGGCAAAGAGATATCTCTAAATTTGTCTGGCAGGGCAAAAAGCCCAGAATTAAGTTTAAAATACTAACTGACGCTAAAGAAAGAGGGGGGTTTGCCCTGCCAGACTTAAGGTTGTACTATGAATCAGAAGCTTTCTGCTGGCTGAAAGATTGGCTGCTTCTTGAAAACGCTGATGTCTTAGATTTGGAAGGATTTAATAATGCTTTTGGTTGGCATGCATATTTGTGGTATGACAAGGTTAAGATCCATAAGAACTTCAAGAACCATATTGTCAGGAAAGCAGTGTTCAATGTCTGGACAAAATATTAGGACATATTTGAAAATAAGACCCCGAGGTGGTTATCACCTATGGAAGCGAAAGCAGTGAAAAGACCCAATATGGAGGTCAAATGGCCAAAGTATTGGGAAATATTAGAAAGAGATGGAGACAATTGGAGATTGCAGAGTTTGGAGAGACTAAAAGATAAAGTGCGAGATTGGCTACACTATGCTCAGATTAAAGAGGTTTTTAAACTGGATAAAAAGTTAGGATTCCAGGTGGAAAAATCGAAATTGGAAACAGAACTGTTAGAACCTAAGACTAAATTACTTTCAAGAATGTATAACTTGCTGCTGAGGTGGAACACACAGGATGAAACGGTTAAATCAGCTATGATAAAGTGGGCACAGGACATTGGGTATAATATTATGTTTGCTGACTGGGAAAAGTTATGGACCACCGGTATGAAGTTTACGGCATGTAATGCCGTGAAAGTAAATATTATGAAAATGATATACAGGTGGTACTTGACCCCAGTCAAGCTAGCAAAAATATATCACCTGTCAGACAATAAGTGTTGGAAATGTAAGGAAACTGAAGGAACGTTCTTTCACCTCTGGTGGACCTGCCCTAAGGTTAAGGCCTTCTGGGAAATCATATATAATGAGCTGAAAAAGGTATTTAGAAACCAGAGGCCTTCCTTTTGGGCTTTGTTGTCCAGAGGGTGTTAAAGAATGATCGAACATTATTTATGTATGCAACAACAGCAGCAAGGATACTTGTCGCTAAGTATTGGAAATCTCAAGATTTGCCCACGCTGGAAGAATGGCAGATGCAACTGATGGACTATATGGAACTTGCAGAAATGACTGGCAGAATCCGAGACCTGGGAGAGCAAGACGTGGAAGAGGATTGGAAGAAATTTAAGGACTATCTGCAAAAACATTGTAAATTATATGAGTGTTAAGAAGGATGAGAGATTTGAAAATAACAGGGCCCATAAAGTTAGTTGACAAGATTATGAGAATGAGTGAACTTTATGAGAAAAATAAATTTTGAATAAATATTGTGTTAAAATTAGGTCTTAAGACCTAGACAAAAATATTCAAAGTTAGGGACAAAACATTGGAAATGTGTATAATAAGAATTGAAACAAGGTGATAAGTTGCTGGCTAAAGTTTTATAAATGTGGAACGCAAGAGCGGGAGATTTGAGGAAGTCCAAAGGATGAAGAAAAGATGGGTACTACAAGATGTTAAATTTTATGTTTGCTTTTCCCCCCCTGTCTATTATCTATTTATTCTGTATTTTCTCTATTGTATTAACAAAACTCTTAATAAATAATTTTTCAAAAAAAAAACCACAAAAAAACAAACAAACACTGAGAAGCCTTTCCCCCCGCCCCACTACTTGATATGGAAAAAACTGGAAAAAGCTCTGTGATTGAGGCTACCAACATGGCGTCTTTTTGTACAGTGAATGCTCCCCTGAGAGGTTTGGCGGTCGAAACAGAAGACTTTTTATCACAGGAAAAGAAATCAGCCCTCGACAACTTAACCGGCAGAAAAAGAATCTTTTGAAAAAATCCCTAAGCCCTGGGGTCACAATTTCATCAAAAATCTGACTTTTGGCCATTCACTAAAAAATGGTGCCAAACGGTTGCAAGTGCTCCCCTCCGAGCTTTGGCGGTCCAAACAAAAGGC
Organism: Podarcis gaigeae; assembly: GCF_964106915.1. Classification (NCBI taxonomy): domain Eukaryota; kingdom Metazoa; phylum Chordata; class Lepidosauria; order Squamata; family Lacertidae; genus Podarcis; species Podarcis gaigeae. The sequence continues at coordinate 65,359 of NW_028153332.1, forward strand.
TTTTTATCTCAGGAAAAGAAATTAGCCCTCGACAACTTAACCGGCAGAAAAAGATTTTTTGAAAAAAATCCCTAAGCCCCGGGGGTCACAATTTCATCAAAAATCTGACTTTCG
>NW_028153331.1:0-31867 GCF_964106915.1 Podarcis gaigeae
ACCAACTCTTAAGCATGGGCTTCAGAATCCTGTTGGAAACCATGGGGATTTCAAAGAGCTTAAGTTTGTTTCCTGGACTGCCCCTGCTTTTTGCCCATATGGGCTCCATCCAGAACCTAGTTCAGGTTTTCAAGCCGCTTGAAACCCATAGATTTTGCAACCCATCCCTATGCCAAGTACGCCTCACCCCCCCCCAAGCATGCATTGGCTTCTAACCGAAAAGGGCAAACCTATGCATGTCTACTCTGAAGTAATCACCACTGACTTGTAAGTGGCTGCAACCGGAATGCAGCTTAAATCATATTTCTGTGAGAGCCACTTTTATGAAAGCCAATGGGATGCTTCCTCTCAAATATTTGGATATAACGGATCACATGACACAGTGCAGGCACACCATTTGAATCGCAATGCTTTCGGGGGGGGAGGCTTTCTCCAATATTGGGGGGGTCCCCTTCAGCCCCTAGGAGTTGGATCCTATGCCTGTAATCCCATTCATGCTTATTGGGGACGCAAAATTCATTGAATAAAAAAAGGAAAAGGAGGGATTTGCTTCCCAAGTACTTTTTTAAAAGGCATGCAGCAGGGTAAGGAAAGATTGGAGTGAGCTGAGCTGGTTTGCAAAGAGACCCAGAGCAAATGGAGCATCATATCCCAACAAAATAAATGGAGCCTGGGTGAGACAGACCCTGCGTTCCCCAGAAGAAATCTGCTCTGTCATTTGCTAATGGCTTGGAGTTGCATTAAACCAGCAGTTTAGAAAACTCAGCGTGCAGAAAGCAGCGAGGGGGGGGGATACTGCAGATATTGCTCATCTGCTGTTTCTCTGTCTGTTCCTGGAGCTCACTACTGGCAGTCCAAATGTAGCAGGGAGAGAGAGGGAGAGGGAGAGAGGAGGAGAGACCATCCCAGTCCTACCCTCCCATCTCTCTTCCTCTCTTACGCTGTGATTCAAGGGCTGGTAAAAAGCCCTTGTGTGTTGGAGCACACTGGTATACTCAATGGTTGTTCTACAGGTTGAATTGAGAACACATTCCCATGAATACTTCATGGTTCAGAAATGGAAGGGAGGTGCGGTGGACAAAGCAGCAGAACAAGAGGTAGGCATGGACATTGTGTTTAAGAGAGAGGCAAAAGGGGTTAACAGAAGAACTTAACAGCTTTTTATTTCTGGGTTTCCCATATCCAAACCCACCAATTCATCCACAGCACCACAATGAATCCCTTTGAATTCACCACTTACATAAATCTAATCAAAATCTATAAGAGACTGCTCTAGTTTCATTAGTTTGAATAAAATGCCCCTTTCCTATGGGTTGCAACATTCAAGGTACATAGATTCTCAAATCAAAACTGAAACACAGTTGTTTCTCTTCTGTCAGTATTGCAGTCTTTTCTGTCTCATTGCAGACTCCTCCCGAAAAATTTCCAGAATGTTCTTGCCTTCATCTTTGCCATGCAAGAGATCAACAAGAATGCCAAATTCTTCTCCAACATCACACTGGGATCAACATTTTATGAGAACGCTTTTAATCCTTTGCTATCGTGTTGGAAAACTCTTGCTCTTCTTTCCATGGGACAACAAATTATCCCCAATTACCACTGTAATGGGGAAGATAAATTAATTGCCGTGGTTGCAGGGCTCACCTCCCAAAACTCCCTTCAGATGGCCAATATATTAAACACCTACAAGATTCCACAGGTATGTGTGTAGATACATAGATACAACCACAAGGGCAGACATAGACAGAAAATCCCAAAGGAGCATCCATGTTAGCTTTCAATCCTAATACAGTATGTTTTCTACACTTGTTTCATACATTAGACTTGGTATGGGTACATGATTAGATTAAAGCCTCCTAGCTATGTGTTGCCTACACTGCTGTCTCAAGTAGCTTTGGGATTTTTTGGGGGGGATAAACCCATAATACTAATAATCCAAGCTCTGGTTCTTCCAAACCTGGCCATTCCACAAATCATGTTACCATAGGAGCATCCAGCTTCCTGCATAGAAACTTCTCCTGGCCTGAAACCTAATAACACCAGGGCTATATACTTAGAAAAGTAAGACCAGGTGGATAACTACCACAATACAGTTCCGGAGGCGGCGCGAAGGGTAATGGCTGCCCTTTCCTAACCGGGAAGGGAGCTCCGCGCGAAAACGGGTCGTCCGCTACGGCGAAGCGGAGACCCACATCGGAAAACCGCAGGCGGCAGAAGCCTGCGGTCTTGGGACCCGGCGGGCGCCAGAAGCAGCCCCCAAAACGCAGAAGGAACCCCGTAAGGGGCTCTGGATCGTGGAGGAGGCTGCGGCGCTGAGGGTCGTTCCGCAATCGGCGGAGTGAAGCCGCAAAGCCGTTGCCGGTGAGCGCTGACCTTTCTTCCATGAATTGGCACCTTGGAAAGCAGCAACCCGTGAGTAATAAGGACTTTTAATTAAGCTTAAAGATCAAAGCTCCTGAATTTGGCTGAAAGCGGAGGACGTAAAAAAAGGAAGTCCGTCTTCCGCTCACACTAAACTTCAAAGCAAAGAGCAGGAGGAGTGGAGGCAGTGAATGAACTCTTTTACAATTTGGATTTGAGCATTCAGTGCATCACTTTAATGCAGAAAAGGATTTTAAGCATTGGATTTATGCTAAGATTTGGACTGTAGGATCTTTCTCTGAGGAATCTACATTTTAAAAAAGGAAACCCAGGTGCTGGAACTGCCTGGCAACAGTAGCAGTCAGCCTGCAGACATAAATACTTTGAAACAAAATTTGGAAAAAATCTGAGGGGCTTGGACTTTGCTACTTTGACATCTTATGAGGTACCAGCAAGCACTGCTTGAAACATTGTGTTTTTGTAAAACCAACTCTGCTGAAGATTTAGCATTTGAAGGCTTTTGGACATGGGTTTTGTTTTCTCTGTGAACTGTATTTATTGATTCCCTTCTGAAAGACTTTTTAAGCTCCCCCTAGAGGTTTTGGACTTTACAGCAGTGACATCCTTATACTTTCTGTTTCCCGGTCTCCTGGTTGAATGTTACCATCTGGGCTGTCTTTTTCTCATGGGAACAACTCAGCTTGACCTTGAGCCTTAGATAAATTTGGAATGAGTGGCGCAAAGAAAAAGGAGCCAAAAGAAAAGGAAAAAGAACAAAGACCGCGAACTAGACAAACAACTTTAGCCTCAGCCTTGCAGCAACGCAGATCTTCGATACCCACTGTGCTCTCTGAGGAAGTAGCAGCTTCTCTGCCACGTGCAGGGGAAGGAGAAACAGAGGAACTACAATTGGAAGATATGGCCTCAGGAACAGCTGCCTCCATTTTAGAAAAAATATATGAAAAATTGGAATCTTTGGATAAGAAAGTGGAATCCTTGGATAAAAAAGCTGATGAGCAAACTTTTAAAATAGACCAAAACACCGAATGTTTAAATAAATTAGCTGGACAAGTGGCACAGAACGTGGAAACAATTGCAGAATTGGAGCGAGCTACAGGGGAGAACAGAAAATTGGTTGAAGACACCAGCCAAAGGCTGGGAAAGTTAGAAAAAGAGGTGAGGCCACTCAACAAACAAGTTGGTGAACACCAGACCTATCTCTCGATGATTGAACTGAGAAGTAGGGAGACCAACTTAAGGATTAGATCGATACCCGAAGTGGAAGAGGACAACCTGGCTGAGTTTCTGACCAAAATATTTTCCAAGCACTGGAACCTAGAAGAGACGGACTTTAAGATTACATCAGCTTTCAGACTTGGAAGACTGACAAAAAAAGACAAGCCCAGAGACTGTTTGATATCACTGAGATCAAAGGAGGAGAGGGACAAGATTTTGGGCCTACACTACGGAAAGTCACTGGACATTTTAGATAAGAGGATTGAGTTATACAAGGACGTTCCCAAACAGCTTTTGGATTTGAGATCGGAATATTTGGAATTAGCAAGACTTTTGAGGAGCAACGCCATCATCTTTAGGTGGGATTTTCCACAAGGACTATCTTTTACTTTCAGAGGGAGGAAGATCAAAATTAGAACATTGGAAGACAGAGACAAATTTCTGAACCAATACGGAGAGGACCTTCATAAAAAACTTGGATTACCATCGGAGCCCGAAACACCAGAGGTACCTGCACCCTTGGATCCTGAAGATTCAGCGAAAAAGGTACCACCCCCAGAAAAATAACCAGATCTATCCAGGATGTCTCTGCAACTTCTGAGTTGGAATATAAATGGCTGCAACATTCCGGAGAAAAGGAGGAAAATTTTTCACATATTAAAAAAGGAACAATTGGACATTATTTGCCTGCAAGAAACCCACGTGACTAGGCTCCACAGAAAAGTGCTGATAAATAAGAGACTTGGCCAAGAATTTATATCTTCAGACATAGTGAAGAAGAGAGGAGTGGTGATATATGCAAAAGAGAGCCTTTCACCTAAATTCTTATTTAAAGATGAACATGGCAGAATTTTGGCAATTGAAATACAGTATCAAGGAGAAAAAATTTTGATATTAGGAATCTATGCACCAAATGATGGGAAATCGGAATTTTATAAGAAGTTGCATGAAAGCATGCTGGAATATCTGGACTATGACAACATCATAATGATGGGAGATATGAATGGGATTGTATCAACTAACATGGATAAGTCGCAAAGTCAAAAAGTTACCAAAGATGGCAGACTACCAAAGACCTTTTTTGAAATGACAGAAAATATGGGCTGGATTGACATATGGAGAATCAAGAACCCCCTAGGAAAAGAAGGAACATTTTTCTCTGAGGCTCAACTGACTTGGACAAGAATCGACCAAATTTGGATTACTAGAGGTCTGGCACCTAAGGTCAGGAAAGTGGAAATCTGCCCAAAAACCTGCTCCGACCATAATGCTTTGAAAATGGACATGACATTATTACCAACCGGCTCCTTTAGATGGAAGATGAATGACAATTTGTTTAGAAATCAGGAGATCATTAAGAAGGCCCAAAAAGTTATAAAGGACTATTTTGAAATAAACCTGAACACCGCGGTGGAAAAAAGAACAATTTGGGACGCAAGCAAAGCTGTGATGAGAGGGTTCTTGATACAACAGAATGCCATAAGGAAAAGGACACAAAATGAAAAGAAAGACAAGATTCTGGAGAAAATTAAAGAACTAGAGAAGAAGCTAAGAGCCAATCCGAAGTCACAGCCGATTTTGAGAGAAATTAAACTTCATCAGGCACAATATTCAAAACTGATAAACCAGGAAATAGAATGGAAGATTAAATCAATGAAACAAAAAACGTTTGAATCGGCAAATAAATGTGGGAAACTGCTGGCCTGGCAGTTGAAGAAGAGACAAAAATTGAACATAGTAACAAATTTGGAAATTGAAGGAAGAAGTATACAGAACCCCGTGGAGATTAGAAAGTGTTTTCAAAAATATTTTAAAAAATTATATACTCAAGGGCCGCAGAATGAAGTTGAGATTGAACAATTTTTGAGGAAAAACAGATTGAAAAAATTGTCACAAGAAAATAGACTACTCCTGAACAGCAAAATAACACGACAAGAGATTGAACATGCCATTCAGAACTTGAAATTGGGCAAATCTCCAGGGCCAGACGGCTTGACCTCCAAGTACTATAAGACATTAAGTGATTATTTGATCCAACCACTGCTGGAGGTCAGCAATGAAATTATGGAGGGAAAGAAGGCGCCAGAATCGTGGAAAGAAGCGTTCATCACATTGATACCAAAATCAGAAACTGAAAAGACACAGCTCAAGAACTACCGCCCCATCTCCCTTTTAAATGTGGATTACAAAATATTTGCTGATGTTTTGGCAAACAGACTTAAAAGAGTTTTAAGTCAAGTAATTCATAAAGACCAGGCAGGCTTTCTCCCAGGCAGACACATGTTTGCTAACACAAGGAACATTATTGATGTCCTGGAACTTTTGCAAACTGACATAAACACTAAAGCAGTGCTAATTTTTATAGATGCGGAGAAGGCCTTTGACAACATCTCTTGGAAATTTATGAAGGGAAATTTAAAAGAAATGGGAGTGGGGAGGGGTTTTGAAAATGGGATTGACGCAATATATTCAGAACAAAAAGCAAAATTGATTGTTAATAATGTGGTAACAGAAGAGTTCAAAATTGAAAAAAGGAACACGACAAGGCTGCCCGATTTCCCCTTTGTTATTTATCTCAGTCCTGGAGGTGCTCTTAAACTTGATCAGAGGGGACCGGTTGGTGCAAGGGATCCAGGTCGGAGCGAAACAATATAAACTTAAAGCTTTTGCAGATGACCTAATTTTGACACTGCAGGAGCCGGAATCTAGTACGAAAAGAGTTTTACAATTGATTGACAATTTTGGTCGGGTGGCAGGATTTAAGTTAAACAAACAGAAAACTAAGGTGTTGGGGAAAAATTTGACAGATATTGAATCAGAACAGTTTCAGAGAGAAACAGAATTATCATTGGTGAAAAAGGTAAAGTACCTAGGGGTGAACATAACAGCAAAAAATCTGAGTCTATTTAAGGAAAATTATGAAAAATGCTGGTCTGAAATTAAGAGAGACTTGGACAGTTGGACAAAATTGAAGCTTTCTTTGTTAGGCCGAATTGCTGCTATTAAGATGAATGTATTGCCAAAAATGTTGTTTTTGTTTCAAACACTACAGATTATAGACAAGACGGAATGCTTCCGGAAGTGGCAGAGAGATATTTCTAAATTTGTCTGGCAGGGCAAAAAGCCCAGAATTAAGTTTAAGATACTGACTGACGCAAAGGAAAGAGGGGGCTTTGCCCTGCCAGACTTAAGGTTGTATTATGAAGCCGCAGCTTTCTGCTGGCTAAAAGACTGGCTACTTCTCGAAGACACTGATGTGTTGGATCTGGAAGGGTTTAATAATAATTTTGGTTGGCATGCATACTTATGGTATGACAAAGTTAAGATCAATAAGGCCTTTAAGAACCATATTGTCAGAAAAGCAGTGTTTAATGTCTGGACAAAATATAAAGACTTATTGGAAAATAAAACCCCAAGGTGGCTTTCACCTCTGGAAGCTAAGGCCCGAAAAAGACCCAATATGGAAGCCAATTGGCCAAAATATTGGGAAATATTAGAAAAAGATGGAAATAACTGGAAATTGCAGAGTATGGAAAAAATGAAGGATAAAGTGCGAGACTGGTTACATTACGCTCAGATTAAAGAAGTTTTTAAAAATGACAAAATGCTAGGGTTCCAGGTGGAGAAATCGAAGTTGGAAACTGAACTGTTAGAACCTAAGACTAAGGTACTTTCAAGAATGTATAACTTGCTGTTGAAATGGAACACACAAGACGAAATGGTTAAATCGGCTATGATAAAGTGGGCACAGGACATTGGGCATAACATTATGTTTGAGGAATGGGAAAGGTTGTGGACCACTGGGCTAAACTTTACTGCATGTAATGCTTTGAAAGAAAATATAATGAAAATGATATACAGATGGTACATGACCCCAGTTAAGCTTGCCAAAGTATACCACTCGTCTGACAATAAATGTTGGAAATGTAAAGAAAATGAAGGAACATTCTTTCACCTCTGGTGGACTTGCCCTAAAGTGAAGGCCTTCTGGGAAATGATATATAATGAACTGAAAAAGGTATTTAAGTATACTTTCACTAAGAAACCAGAGGCCTTCCTTCTGGGTATTGTCGGCCAGAAGGTGTCAAAGAAGGACAGAACTTTCTTTATGTATGCAACAACGGCAGCAAGGATACTCATCGCAAAGAACTGGAAAACTCAAGATCTACCCACGCTGGAAGAATGGCAGATGCAGCTGATGGACTATATGCAGCTGGCGGAAATGACTGGCAGAATTCGAGACCTGGGAGAAGAAAGGATTGAAGAAGACTGGAAGAAATTTAAGATTTATTTACAAAATTATTGTAATTTGATGGAATGCTAAGAAGGATGCTTGATTATAAACAATTGGCCATCACTAAATTAGATGAGTATTATTAGATTATATTGTAATGATTGGTTATAAGATTACAAATAAGATGGTAATTTGCTTGAAAAATTTTATGAACAATGTAAGTGCGAGCGGATGACGCGAGGAAGTCCAAAGATGTTATGAAATTTTGTAATGACACAAACAATGCTGTTTTTCATTTTTGTATCTCTTTTATTAAAAAAACCTAATAAAAATTTTGGAAAAAAAAAAAGATAACTACCACAATACAGAAGTATACTTTCTAGGAACAAATGGATGGCCTTTGGATTCTTAAAAATATAATTCCTTTCCCTTTAGCTCAGCTATGGCTCCTTGGATCCAGGGCTGAGTGACCAAAGGCGCTTCCCTTCCTTCTTCCAAATGGTCCCCAATGAAGAAGCTCAGTATGATGGCATTGTCTGGCTACTCAGGAAGTTTGGGTGGAACTGGATTGGCCTCCTTGTTTCAGATGATGACAGTGGAGAAACCTTCCTTCGTACTCTCAGACCAAGGCTTTCCCAGAATAATCTTTGCATTTCTTGGACAGTGGTGATCCCACTAGTGACAACATATTTATCTCATGATCTTCTTAATCAAAAATTGAAACCAATTTTGTTTGCTCTCACAAGGAGGGAAATGAATGTGATTCTTGTCTATGGAGACAATCAGTCTCTAGAGGCTTTGAGGCTGGTTTTAATCTCCTGCGAGGTTTTCTTTATGTACCCTCTGGAGAAGGTGTGGATTACAACATCTCAATGGGATTTCACTGCAGTGCTAGTTGGAGACAAATTCCCTTCAAAATCCTTCAATGGCACTTTGTCATTTACGCTCCATTCAAATCCAGTTCCAGGGTTTCAGGGCTTTCTACAGACCATAAATCCATGGCAGGTAAATCTTTATTTCATTCAGCAGTTCTGGGCCGGAGCATTCCTCTGTTCATTCCCAGATCACAATCTAATTGACACAACTTATGAACCCTGCACTGGGAGGGAGAAGCTGGAGAAACTCACTGGAGCCGTGTTTGAAATGGAAATGTCCAGCCAGAGCTACACCATCTACAATGCCGTCCATGCAGTAGCACATGCTCTCCATAGCATGTATTCCTCAAGAGCCAAACAGAAAGTACTGGGTAAGAGATGGACGCAGCCAAAAGTGCAGCCCTGGCAGGTACTGTCAACTACTCTCCTCAATGTTAGAAGCACAGGAGTTATTATTACTGGTTCATATGTTTCACAGCTGAGCCCTGGCATGGAGGAGAGGCCTTGAATTAATCTATCCCAGGATTCTCCTACCTGGAGCTGCACAAGGGCCAGGAGTGTCCTCTGTTATAAGAACTGAGTTGAAACCTCGAATGTATGCCATATAGCACTGTGGCAATTTAGAGTAGACAGTTTTGAGCTACAGAGACCAATGATTGGACTCAGCACATGGCAGTTTCACATGTTATTGGGGGAATTTTTTTGAAGTATATATGATAAAATGTAGTAAGAATCCAAAGGTCCACTTTGCAAACGGAAGAAAGAGTGTGTGTTAGCTGCAAGGTCTATGTCTTTTTTCCTCTTGCAATCTAGCTTCACTCCTTCCTGAAAAACATCCACTTCAACAACAGTGCTGGGGAAGAAATCTCTTTGGATGAGAAGGGGCAGCAGGCAGGTGGCTATGATCTCCTCAACTTGGTCACATATCCCAATGAGTCCTTCCAGAGAGTCCGAGTGGGGAGGGTGGACCCTCAGGGCCCCCCAGGAAAAGAGTTCACAATGGATGGAAGTGCCATCGCATGGAATCCCAAGTTCAAACAGGTGGGTGGGACTATTTCTTGTTTTAATCATCATCCATTAACATCTTTTCTGAGAAGATCAAGCGATCCAGGAAAACAGAGATGGCTACAAAGGAGAAGTGTGAGGAGAGAAGCTCTGGTACTCTCTGATGAAATACTGTTTTTGTTACTTTATTCAAATTTGTTGATCCAGAGCTAGTCTGAAGCTAATTTAGAGCTCAGTGTTCAGAACAAGGTATTTCTGAGTAAGGAATCTGCCAGTGTTTAAAGCTCTTGAAAAAGGACTGTTGTCCTCTAAAATGCGTTGTTGGCAACAATCTCTGCCAGGCGGAGCCCAAGTAGAAAGAAAATCATCCACCACCTGAAGTGTGTGGTCACTAATGTTGATGGATGGAGTGCCGGTGATATCCTGTCCCAGGATGTTGGTCTCCATCAGGCTGATGGTGAGGCTTAGCCATGATTTTTTTTGTGTTTTTTTAATAAATCTTTATTAATTTAAAATACAATCATACAATAAAGGTTTTGTTGTTGTTGTTTAGTCGTTTATTCGTGTCCGACTCTTTGTGACCCCATGGACCAGAGCACGCCAGTCACTCCTATCTTTCACTGCCTCCCGCAGTTTGGTCAAACTCATGCTGGTAGCTTCAAGATCACTATCCAACCATCTCGTCCTCCATTGTCCCCTTCTCCTTGTGCCCTCCATCTTTCCCAACATCAGGGTCTTTTCCAGGAAGTCTTCTCTTCTCATGAGGTGGCCAAAGTATTGGAGCCTCAGCTTCACGATCTGTCCTTCCAGTGAGCACTCAGGTCTGATTTCCTTAAGAATGGATAGGTTTGATCTTCTTGCAGTCCATGGGACTCTCAAGAGTCTCCTCCAGCACTATAATTCAAAAGCATCAATTCTTCAGCGATCAGCCTTCTTTATGGTCCAGCTTTCACTTCCATACATCACTCTTGGGAAAACCATAGCTTTTAATATACGGACCTTTGTTGGCAAGGTGATGTCTCTACTTTTTAAAATGCTGTCTAGGTTTGTCATTGTCATTGCTTTTCTCCCAAGAAGCAGGCGTCTTTTAATTTCATGGCTGCTGTCATCATCTGCAGTGATCATGGAGCCCAAGAAAGTAAAATCTCTCACTGCCTCCGTTTCTTCCCCTTCTATTTGCCAGGAGGTGATGGGCCCAGTGGCCATGATCTTCGTTTTTTTGATGTTGAGCTTCAGACCATATTTTGCGCTCTCCTCTTTCACCCTCATTAAAAGGTTCTTTAATTCCTCCTCACTTTCTGCCATCAAGGTTGTGTCATCTGCATATCTGAGGTGGTTGATATTTCTTCCGGCAATCTTAATTCCGGCTAGGGATTCATCCAGCCCAGCCTTTCGCATGATGAATTCTGCATATAAGTTAAATAAGCAGGGAGACAATATACAGCTTTGTCGTACTCGTTTCCCAATTTTGAACCAATCAGTTGTTCCATATCCAGTTCTAACTGTAGCTTCTTGTCCCACATAGGGATTTCTCAGGAGACAGATGAGGTGATCAGGCACTCCCATTTCTTTAAGAACTTGCCACCGTTTGCTGTGGCCGACACAGTCCAAGGCATAGTCAATGAAGCAGAAGTAGATGTCTTTCTGGAACTCTCTAGCTTTCTCCATAATCCAGCGCATGTTTGCAATTTGGTCTCTGGTTCCTCTGCCTCTTCTAAATCCAGCTTGCACTTCTGGGAGTTCTCGGTCCACATACTGCTTGTGCCTTCCTTGTAGAATTTTAAGCATAATCTTGCTGGCGTGTGAAATGAGTGCAATTGTGCGGTAGTTGGAGCATTCTTTGGCACTGCCCTTCTTTGGGATTGGGATGTAGACTGATCTTCTCCAATCCTCTGGCCACTGCTGAGTTTTCCAAACTTGCTGGCATATTGAGTGTAGCACCTTAACAGCATCATCTTTTAAACTTTTAAATAGTTCAGCTGGAATACCATCACTTCCACTGGCCTTGTTATTTGCAGTGCTTTCTAAGGCCCATTTGACTTCACTCTCCAGGATGTCTGGCTCAAGGTCAGCAACCACACTACCTGGGGTGTACGAGCCATCCATATCTTTCTGGTATAATTCCTCTGTGTATTCTTGCCACCTCTTCTTGATGTCTTCTGCTTCTGTTAGGTCCTTACCACTTTTGTCCTTTATTATGGTAATCTTTGTACGAAATGTTCCTAAATTAAGCACAAAAAAGTGAAAAAAAGAAGAAAGGAGGAAAAAAGGGATTCGTCACCTCAAAAAGGGTGAAAAGGAGTTTAAAAGCAACAAGGAAAGAAAAAAGGACAATTAAAAGAACCAGATATTTATACAACAACATTTCTTTTCCAATAAAGTTTTCTGTAAAAGACTTCCAATCGTTCTCCTTATACTTTTTCTATTGTCTTGATTTAGTCGCACAGTTTGTTTTATATCTTTTTCCATATATTCCTCTAAGATGTTTATTCCATTATTTATTGTACACAAATATCATTCAATTCTGCTATGATGGTATCATTTTTACAATATAGTCTTATATATTCCTTAAATATTTTCCATTCTCTGTATACTTTTTGATTTAAGGCTCCCCTGATTTTTTCAGTAAGCATTGCTAATTGGAAATACTCTATCATGAGTGTTTGCCAATCGGTTATTGTTGGTGTTGTTTCACATTTGCAACTTCTGGCTACAAGTATTCTTGCTGCCGTGATTGCGTACATAAACAGTGGTCTTGTGTTTTGCTTGATTTCTATTGGCAATATTCCTAATGGGAAAATCTCCCGCCTTTTTTTGATTGCAAGGTTAAATAATTTCTTAAATTCGTCATATATGTTATTCCAAATTTCTCTTAAAATTATGCAGGTCCACCACATGTGATAGTAAGACCCTATTTTGGGGATGAAAGCATCCATGCTAAGGAAAGGGCTAATGCTCAGAAGGCTACTGAACGCTGTGCTGTCATAGGCCTGAGGTAGTTGATGGATGGATTGAATTTATATACCGCCCTATAGCCAGAGGTCTCAGGATGGTTCCCAGAATAAGATCAACGTATAAAACCACAAAATACATAATGAATACATACATAATGCATAATGAAAATAAAAAACCCAATAGCCCCCCACAAAAAACCCTGTACATTTTAAGAGGGAATAGTTATGTCAATTCTACAGCTATGGCAGTTATGAGCAGTCTAAACAGTTAGAGCAGCAGGAATGTTCTCTTGTGATGCTGTCAGTCTGTAACAGTATTTATCATAGATTAAAATCTGTCTCAGATGTATTAGCAATGTAAGTAACACCTAGCTGCGTTGTATATATTAATCTGAAAGTTCAAGTACATTTGGTAAGAAAGAGAAGCAGCATCTGCTGCTGGCTCCTGATTTCAGGTCTCCTCTCCCTCCAGGAGGGAATCAGCATTGGGTTATGAGGAATCAATCAATCAAGAGGGAGAAGGTTGGCACAAGCTTCTCTTTGCCTTTCAGACATGTGCTGGGCTGGCCAAATGGTTAAGCGACAGCACAAAGTATCTTTATCAGGGGGCCTGATGCTTGCCTAGGGAGCATGTGCTTGACAGCCATCCTCTAATTTCAGTCCTCTGACCTTTCTGCTGCAAAGCGGACATAGATGACAATAAGATTTATTCCATTCAAAATCCCTTGCTTGTCATTACCATTAGATGCTGCCCATTTCCACCTGTGTTGAGAGCTGCCACCCTGGACAGAGTATGTTTCCACAGCAGGGAAAGCAAATCTGTTGCTATGACTGTGTTCAGTGCCCTAAAGGGAGGATTTCAGTCCAGAAGGGTAAGTGAAGGAACCCAAGTCAACTGGAATTCTTCCTATCCAACTTCGACATTCATGTCTTAGTCTTATTATGTTTGCTTATTTTCTGTCATAGATCCCAAGCACATGTGTTTATATGTTATTGATACATATTGTCCTTTCCTCTCTCCTCCCCTTTGGATAGCCATTCAAGAGTATATTGTGTGAAATAACGTCCACATGGGAGTAACCACCATTGAAATCAAGATGACATACATCTGAGAAGAAATAATTAGGATTGCACTCCATAGATTCCCTTTTTGTCAGCATTGAACCTGCAGCCAATCAATTTTCATCTTCTGTGATGAACAACTAGTGAACAATTTTCTCTATTGTATCCCCACAGTTTCAGTCCTTAGGCACAGTTATTTCTTGTCAAATATAGACTTTCCCAGTGAGCAAATGACAGGCGACCTGGCTGTTTCACCCACTCCCAAATTCAATTATGGAAAGTGCAAAAAAGAAACACTTGGGCCAGAAGCTTTGAAATGCAAACACATGGGGCTGGATGCAGAGATAGACATGTTTTAGGGGAAAAGACTGAAATCAATCAGTATACTCTAACCATGACAGATAAATATGAATGGATTGATTAGTACAGTTGAGGTGCTCATGGAGGAACCATCACTTAGTTGTGAAAGTAGACTTTGGTTCATCAGCTCAGTAATATGTTTTGCGTACAGCATAACAGACGGTATCAATATTAATAAGTATCGCTTCAAGAAATGCTAAAAGCATGCTTCTCATTTTCAGATGCAGATCAATGTGAGAAATGCCCCGATGATCACTACCCAAATGCCTTTCAGGACCAATGTTTTCCCAAAAAAATAAGCTACCTATCCTATGAGGAGCCCTTGGGGGCAATGCTGGCCTCCTTGGCTCTCCTGCTTTCTCTGGTCACACTTGTTGTGATGGGGACCTTCGGTCTGCACTGGAACACTCCCATTGTCAAAGCCAACAACTGGGGCATCACCTGCACCTTGCTCTCTTCTCTGCTTCTCTGCTTTCTCTGCTCCTTCTTATTCATTGGCAGGCCTACAAAGGTGACCTGTGTCTTGAGGCAAACCGTCTTTGGCATCGTCTTCTCCATTGCTGTTGCTTGTGTGTTAGCCAAAACCCTCACTGTGGTTCTGGCCTTCATGGTGACCAAGCCTGGGAACAGCCTGAGGAAATGGCTTGGGAAGAGGCTGGCAGGATCCCTTATCACCTTCTGCTCTCTCATTCAAGCTGGCATCTGTCTTGGGTGGCTGGCATCCTCTCCCCCATTCCCAGAGTTTGACCTGCACTCCCAGGATGGGCAGATCATAGTGCAGTGCAATGAAGGCTCCGACATCATGTTCCAGCTTATTCTCGGCTACATGGGTCTTTTGGCCATTGTGAGCTTCTCTGTGGCTTTCTTTGCCAGGAAGTTGCCTGATACTTTCAATGAAGCCAAGTTGATTACCTTCAGCATGCTGGTCTTCTGCAGTGTTTGGCTGTCCTTTGTCCCCACTTATCTGAGCACCAAAGGGAAATACATGGTGGCTGTGGAGCTCTTCTCCATCTTGGCCTCTACTGCTGGCTTACTGGGTTGCATCTTCCTCCCCAAAATCTACATCATTATACTTAGACCTGAGATGAACAGTAAAGAGAGATTAGTAAGGAAGAAGGATGACCATAGTTGAGAGGGTGAAAGAGATGCCGTTAGCCAGGGTCCTTATGTTCTGGCAAGGAGATCTTATTTCCTTTGTTTTTATTTTGATCATCATTTCTTTGTTTGTATGTTCCATGTGCCATCCAAAGAGTACATAACTCTCCCTCTCTTGATATTGTTTTCTCAAAAACTCTGTGAAGAAGCTTAGATTTTAGAGATGCCATCTTCCCCATGGCTGAATGGGGATTTCAACCCTAGTTTCCCAGGGCCTTGGGCAACACACTCATCGCTACACATTAAGCTGGGGCCATGGGGAATTTTTGCTTCTTTTGTAAACTTTGCTAAATATCTGCATTTTTGGCCTGCATTTCTATACCCTCAAAAGGCACACACAGGCCAGGTAAGGAAAATTAACCCTCTGCTCACCTGCTGCTGAGCAGAATATGCAATGCTGTTACTTACTGTGATCTACTTCTCCAGAGTGTTGTCTGTGTGAAGAAACATGAGAATTGATTCAGGCCCAAATCCAGGTCAGGCCTTCCTCAGGTCAGGTTGTGGCTAATGTTTTCAATATCCATTCATTTTTAAATGCAATACTTATTTTCCTTTTGTTTATATATTTGTTCATTAAATTCATGTTACAGTAATCACGATGTTCAAATATAGTTCGTGGGTTCCATGATTGTACCAATATTCCAAGTATACAGCACAGTTAAGAGCACAGTTGTGTCCTCTTAAGAGCTCTATGGCATATTAGAGAGGGAGGTTTGGAAGAGAAATTCTTATTCTCTCTTTGCAGAGTTGGCACAATGGGGATTGCTCCAAGCACATTAACATTTGGTTTGATTTGCATCTGCCCTCATTCAGCTTTAAACAGATATTCCCCCTAAAAATACTGAGGCTAGAATAAATCACAGACACTTAACTTTACCAATAAGTGACAATTTTACTCAACAAATGTCCATCCACTGGATAGTAAAAGTCAAAAAGAACAAACTTCCCAATGATTTAAAAAGAGGAAAAAATAGCATTTCTTCACAAATGGAATCACACAATCCTTTTGCTAGCTTTTAGAGAGAAACTTCGTTCACATGGCTTTTCTTCAGCTGGGAGCAATAGCTCAGCTAACAGCTTCTTCCAGGAAGACAGAGGGAGGGAGGAAGCAAATGGTTTGAAGCTTCAGGACCTGCAATACTTAGACTTAATGAAATCCATTAGTTTGATTCCCCCACCCACCCCTATGTTCCTTAACATCTACATGAAACCATTGAGCAGGTTCCTCAGGACTATTGGAGTAAATTTGTCAACAATATACTGGTGAAACACAGCTCTACTTTTCCTTTACATCTGCAGGTGTGGCTGTGGATTTCTTACCTCACTAGTGGGCTAGTTTAGTATCAATAAACTGATGCTCAATGCAAATATGACTGACAACTGTTAGTGAACAGTTCCCCAAACCAGATGGAGGAGAGGTGGCCTGCTCTTGATTGGGCTCCACTCCCTCTGAAGGAGCAGGGGTACTTCTTGATCCATTGCTGTCATTTGAGGCTCAGGTGGCCTTGATGGCATGGAGTGCCTTCCATCACCTTTGGCTGGGGGCCCAGCTGCAGCCCTATCTGGACAAGGATATCCTAACTTTATCAAAACAAAATAAAAAAATTCCTTCCAGTAGCACCTTAAAGACCAACTAAGTTAGTTCTAGGTATGAGCTTTCGTGTGCATGCACACTTCTTCAGATACACTGAAACAGAAGTAACCAGACCCTTCTATATAGTGAGAAGGTGGGGAGGGGTATTACTCAGAAGGGTGGTGGGAATGGGTGATTGGCAGATAGCTGTGATGAGCCGATCAACACGGCTACCTATCTGTAACTAACTTTATCAGCCTGGATAAGTCAGTTGCTTAGACTGTGGTGCTGATAGCACCAAGGTTGCAGGTTTGATCCCCATTGTCACTGTCCGGGTTACAGGCAGTTGGAGTCCCGGCTTGGTACGTCGGGACCGGGGTAGAGGTCAGGAAGCAGGAATCAGCAGTCCAGGGGTCAGGAAGCCAAGAGTCCAGGCCAAACTCAGGAAGTCCCCAGTCCTGTGAGGCCCTAGCAGTTACAGGGCCAGGCTCCTGCATGCACTCCTGACACCCATGTAGGATGCAGGTGGTTGGACCAGATGATCCTCAGTGTCCCTTCCAACTCCACAATGCTATGATTCTGTTAAACTTATTTTTCCTATGCTCCTGGAACCTCTAGGTTGGATTATTGCAATGTGTTATACCTAGGGCTTCCTCGAAAAACATTCAGAATCTTCAGCTAGTGCAGAATTTCATGACTAGGTTCTTTACTGGGGCAAGACATTTTAAGCATATACTGTAACACCAATCCTGGCCCAACTGCACTAGCTGCGGATTACTTTCCAGGTACAATTCAAAGTGCTGGTTTGGACCTGTAAAGCCTTGAAGGGCTCAGAACTGCAGAACCTGAAGGACCTCTCTACTTATTTAAACCAATTCAGATGCTGTTATCATCATCCAAGGCCCCTTTTTTGTGCCTCAGAGAGTGGCAACACAATAGTGGGCCTTTTTGTGGTGACTCCCCACTTGTGGAATTCTCTATCCAGGGAAGCTCACCTGGCAACTTCATTACCTATTGCTGCATGCCATCCCAATCTCCTAGCATTGTGAGATTCCAAAAATTCCAAACGTGTTTCCTTTGGAATGAAGTACAGCAGAGACTGTGGAGTCTTTATTATATATGGTTTATTTACACACATAAACAAGCTGGAGGGGTTCAGAGCATTAACACCCCAAGAAGGCCTTCTTTCTCTCAGAGCCGCACCCTTGGATTCAAACAGAAATCAAGCGCCGCTTTGCCTCTCTGCCTTCCCAGGATGCAACTTTGCTTCCAGTCTCCAGCTCACATAACTCTCAACTCTGTGTTTGTCTTTCTAACTACCCTAGAGTTGAAAAAGGGAGGCCCACACCTTTGCTGTCTCACACAGAACCATTCCCTTTGTTTCCTTAATAACCCATTACCTAATCTGACTTTAGAAAATATGAATCCTTGCTTCAATTTTAACTCTTGCTGGACCTAGGAATTAGGAATGAGATGTGTCTCAGCTTACAGACTACCTGCTCAAACTCATGAAATGTAAATAGGTTGAAGGTCCCAGGACAGTAATATCCATGGAATAGATCTTTTCTTCACTACTCTTCATCCCCAGCAAGCATGGGCAGTGACCAGAGATGATGGGAGTTACAGTCCAATACTATCGGGGGATCCAATGCAAACTATGTTTAGGCTTCTGTGGGGAGAGACAGGAATCACATGTAGGACAGCATCTGATGGAGGTTGAAGAATGACAGGGCTACCTGGGAAGCTGTTTTCAGGAAGAGTTTAAACATATGGCTTAGAGTGAATGGCTCTTGCTCACTAGCAGAGCTCACCTGAGATACATAAGGGATAAAGTTTTCAAAAGCCCAAGTTGCATGGGGGAAACCTCCCTTTGATACACCACGGAGCACAATTGACAGTAATTGGAGAGAAGGGATGATGGTCTGGATCAGAAGAAGGGATATGGACCTTCACAACCCTCTTTCTATACCCTGGCCAAGTCTCAAATTGAATTAATTCAGAAAGTAATACCATACATGAGAGGCACTGCTTCACAAGGGAGCAGATCTTGGGCTATAGTGGGATGACACTGACATAGCACTTTGCTTGTTCTGAGACTTGAGGACTTTAGCAAAACAGATCCCCCACCGTGTAATTTTTATAATTATCAATCAGCCTCACTACTTCTAAATGTCACATGGGAAATCACACGCCAGGCACAATAACAGCCACAGAAACAGCCCTTTCCAAATGTGAGGACCCTGTGTTGTAGTCTATATAGGCACCTGTCCTATCAACTTACATGAATCCAGTTAGGGAGGTGGATTTGGGGCTGGTGCATAGCTCCATGCAGCCAAGGTTTCCTATAACTTTAGCCAAGACTGAAATGCTGTTGATAACTAAATGTAAACATGATGACCTCCAGCTGCAGTTCAGCACAAAAATGGTTAGCACTCCACCTGCTTTTCCTGCTGTTGCAGCTGCATTGTTCTTCTAGCAAGTATTTGAACTCCTCCACAAGCAGATTGAGACAAACAATTCAAACCAATTCATTCAGTCCTCCAGCAGACATGATCATTGGTGAATTTATATCCGTTACGCAAGGAAACTTCAGAATGCATGAATTTATGGAAAAACCCAAAATCTCTTCGTTTACTGCTAAGTATTTATTGATTGATTGATTGATTGATTGATTGATTGATTGATTGATTGGAGAATTGTCTGCTGGGCCCACTGATCATTCTTGATGAAATAAACGACTGCATCAGCTTCTCCTGTAATCCTTCTAGGACACATTCAGGCTTATGTCCCACCACTTGAATTAGCTTCTGTCATTCCACTATGTCCTCTTCACAGGACCACTGGTGCCCATGCAGAACACATGACCATTTGGGGAAGGCTGGAATGAAGTAGAGAAAGGAGAACCAGCAGCAACGACCACCACCACCCTTAACTTCACTCATAATCACACACACAGAGAGAGAGAATGATACACATACCTCACAAGGACACTGTAGGACAATACAGCCAGCAAACTGCAGCTCCCTCCTCTTCCCTGAAAGTGCAAAAATCTGCATGCATTAATCCAAGCATTTGGGACACATTTACTTGAAACCAAGTTCTTTCATTGTGGTCAGTGAGTTTCTTCTTTGGTAAAAGAGCAGAGGACAACCAACTCTTAAGCATGGGCTTCAGAATCCTGTTGGAAACCATGGGGATTTCAAAGAGCTTAAATTTGTTTCCTGGATTGCCCCTGCTTTTTGCCCATATGGGCTCCATCCACAACCTAGTTCAGGTTTTCAAGCCGCTTGAAACCCATAGATTTTGCAACCCATCCCTATGCCAAGTAGGCCTCACTCCCCCCCCCCCCCAGCATGCATTGGCTTCTAACCGAAAAGGGAAAACCTATGCATATCTACTCTGAAGTAATCACCACTTACTTGTAAGTGGCTGCAACCAGAATGCAGCTTAAATCATATTTCTGTGAGAGCCACTTTTATGAAAGCCAATGGGATGCTTCCTCTCAAATATTTGGATATAATGGATCACATGACACAGTGCATGCACACCATTTGAATCGCAATGCTTTTCGGGGGGGAGGCTTTCTCCAATATTTGGGGGGGGGTCCCCTTCAGCCCCTAGGAGTTGGATCCTATGCCTGTAATCCCATTCATGCTTATTGGGGAAGCAAAATTCATTGAATAAAAAAAAAGAAAAGGAGGGATTTGCTTCCCAAGTACTTTTTTTAAAGGCATGCAGCAAGGTAAGGAAAGATTGGAGTGAGCTGAGCTGGTTTGCAAAGAGACCCAGAGCAAATCGAGCATCATATCCCAACAAAATAAATGGAGCCTGGGTGAGACAGACTCTGCGTTCCCCAGAAGCAATCTGCTCTGTCATTTGCTAATGGCTTGGAGTTGCATTAAATCAGCAATTTAGAAAACTCAGCATGCAGAAAGCAGCGGGGGGGGGGGATACTGCAGATTTTGCTCATCTGCTGTTTCTCTGTCTGTTCCTGGAGCTCACTACTGGCAGTCCAAATGTAGCAGGGAGAGACAGGGAGAGAGAGAGGGAGAGAGAAGGAAAGACCATCAATGAGAGAGAGAGAGAAGGAAAGACAACAATGAATCCCTTTGAATTCACCATTTACATAAATCTAATCAAAATCTATAAGGAGACTGCTCTAGTTTCATTGTTTGAATAAAATGCTCCTTTCCTATGGGTTGCAACATTCAAGGAACATAGATTCACAAATCAAAACTGAAACACAGTTGTTTCTCTTCTGTCAGTATTGCAGTCTTTTCTGTCTCATTGCAGACCCATCCCAAAAAACTACCAGCATGTTCTTGCCTTCATCTTTGCCATGCAAGAGATCAACAAGAATGCCAAATTCTTATCGAACATCACACTGGGATCAACATTTTATGAGAATGCTTTTAATCCTTCGCAAACTTGTTGGAACACTCTTGCTCTTCTTTTCATGGGACAACGAAATCACGCCAATTACCACTGTAATGGGGAAGATAAATTAATTGCTGTCGTTGGAGGGCTCACCTCCCAAAACTCCATTCAGATGGCCAATATATTAAACACCTACAAGATTCCACAGGTATGTGTGTAGATAGATAGATACAACCACAAGGGCAGACATACACAGAAAACCCCAAAAGAGCATCCATGTTAGCTTTCAATCCTGATACAGTATGTTTTCTACACTTGTTTCCTACATTAGACTTGGTATGGGTACATGATTATGTTAAAGCCTCCTAGCTATGTGTTGCCTACACGGCTGTCTCAAGTAGCTTTGGGATTTGGGAAGGGGGGGGTAAACCCATAATACTAATAATCCAAGCTCTGGTTCTTCCAAACCTGGCCATGCCACAAATCATGTAATCATAGGAGCATTCAGCTTCCTGCTTAGAAACTTCTCCCAGCCTGAGACTCAAAATGACAGGGGTGTATACTTACAAAAGTAAGACCAGGTGGATAACTACCACAATACAGAAGTATTCTTTCTAGGAACAAATAGACGGTCTTTGGATTCTTAAAAATAGAATGCCTTTCCCTTTAGCTCAGCTATGGCTCCTTGGATCCAGGGCTGAGTGACCAAAGGCGCTTCCCTTCCTTCTTCCAAATGGTCCCCAATGAAGAAGCTCAGTATGATGGCATTGTCTGCCTGCTCAGGAAGTTTGGCTGGAACTGGATTGGCCTCCTTGTTTCAGATGATGACAGTGGAGAAACCTTCCTTCGTACTCTCAGACCAAGGCTTTCCCAGAATAATCTTTGCATTTCTTGGACAGTGGTGATCCCACTAGTGACAACATATTTATCTCATGATCTTCTTAATCAAAAATTGAAACCAATTTTGTTTGCTCTCACAAGGAGGGAAATGAATGTGATTCTTGTCTATGGAGACAATCAGTCTCTAGAGGCTTTGAGGCTGGTTTTAATCTCCTGCGAGGTTTTCTTTATGTACCCTCTGGAGAAGGTGTGGATTACAACATCTCAATGGGATTTCACTGCAGTGCTAGTTGGAGACAAATTCCCTTCAAAATCCTTCAATGGCACTTTGTCATTTACACTCCAAATCCAGTTCCAGGGTTTCAGGGCTTTCTACAGACCATAAATCCATGGCAGGCAAATCTTTATTTCATTCAGCAGTTCTGGGCCGGAGCATTCCTCTGTTCATTCCCAGGTCACAATCTAATTGACACAACTTATGAACCCTGCACTGGGAGGGAGAAGCTGGAGAAACTCACTGGAGCCGTGTTTGAAATGGAAATGTCCAGCCAGAGCTACACCATCTACAATGCCGTCCATGCAGTAGCACATGCTCTCCATAGCATGTATTCCTCAAGAGCCAAACAGAAAGTACTGGGTAAGAGATGGACGCAGCCAAAAGTGCAGCCCTGGCAGGTACTGTCAACTACTCTCCTCAATGTTAGAAGCACAGGAGTTATTATTACTGGTTCATATGTTTCACAGCTGAGCCCTGGCATGGAGGAGAGGCCTTGAATTAATCTATCCCAGGATTCTCCTACCTGGAGCTGCACAAGGGCCAGGAGTGTCCTCTGTTATAAGAACTGAGTTGAAACCTCGAATGTATGCCATATAGCACTGTGGCAATTTAGAGTAGACAGTTTTGAGCTACAGAGACCAATGATTGGACTCAGCACATGGCAGTTTCACATGTTAATGGGGGAATTTTTTTGAAGTATATATGATAAAATGTAGTAAGAATCCAAAGGTCCACTTTGCAAACGGAAGAAAGAGTGTGTGTTAGCTACAAGGTCTATGTCTTTTTTCCTCTTGCAATCTAGCTTCACTCCTTCCTGAAAAACATCCACTTCAACAACAGTGCTGGGGAAGAAATCTCTTTGGATGAGAAGGGGCAGCAGGCAGGTGGCTATGATCTCCTCAACTTGGTCACATATCCCAATGAGTCCTTCCAGAGAGTCCGAGTGGGGAGGGTGGACCCTCAGGGCCCCCCAGGAAAAGAGTTCACAATGGATGGAAGTGCCATCGCATGGAATCCCAAGTTCAAACAGGTGGGTGGGACTATTTCTTGTTTTAATCATCATCCATTAACATCTTTTCTGAGAAGATCAAGCGATCCAGGAAAACAGAGATGGCTACAAAGGAGAAGTGTGAGGAGAGAAGCTCTGGTACTCTCTGATGAAATACTGTTTTTGTTACTTTATTCAAATTTGTTGATCCAGAGCTAGTCTGAAGCTAATTTAGAGCTCAGTGTTCAGAACAAGGTATTTCTGAGTAAGGAATCTGCCAGTGTTTAAAGCTCTTGAAAAAGGACTGTTGTCCTCTAAAATGCGTTGTTGGCAACAATCTCTGCCAGGCGGAGCCCAAGTAGAAAGAAAATCATCCACCACCTGAAGTGTGTGGTCACTAATGTTGATGGATGGAGTGCCGGTGATATCCTGTCCCAGGATGTTGGTCTCCATCAGGCTGATGGTGAGGCTTAGCCATGATTTTTTTTGTGTTTTTTTAATAAATCTTTATTAATTTAAAATACAATCATACAATAAAGGTTTTGTTGTTGTTGTTTAGTCGTTTATTCGTGTCCGACTCTTTGTGACCCCATGGACCAGAGCACGCCAGTCACTCCTATCTTTCACTGCCTCCCGCAGTTTGGTCAAACTCATGCTGGTAGCTTCAAGATCACTATCCAACCATCTCGTCCTCCATTGTCCCCTTCTCCTTGTGCCCTCCATCTTTCCCAACATCAGGGTCTTTTCCAGGAAGTCTTCTCTTCTCATGAGGTGGCCAAAGTATTGGAGCCTCAGCTTCACGATCTGTCCTTCCAGTGAGCACTCAGGTCTGATTTCCTTAAGAATGGATAGGTTTGATCTTCTTGCAGTCCATGGGACTCTCAAGAGTCTCCTCCAGCACTATAATTCAAAAGCATCAATTCTTCGGCGATCAGCCTTCTTTATGGTCCAGCTTTCACTTCCATACATCACTCTTGGGAAAACCATAGCTTTTAATATACGGACCTTTGTTGGCAAGGTGATGTCTCTACTTTTTAAAATGCTGTCTAGGTTTGTCATTGTCATTGCTTTTCTCCCAAGAAGCAGGCGTCTTTTAATTTCATGGCTGCTGTCATCATCTGCAGTGATCATGGAGCCCAAGAAAGTAAAATCTCTCACTGCCTCCGTTTCTTCCCCTTCTATTTGCCAGGAGGTGATGGGCCCAGTGGCCATGATCTTTGTTTTTTTGATGTTGAGCTTCAGACCATATTTTGCGCTCTCCTCTTTCACCCTCATTAAAAGGTTCTTTAATTCCTCCTCACTTTCTGCCATCAAGGTTGTGTCATCTGCATATCTGAGGTGGTTGATATTTCTTCCGGCAATCTTAATTCCGGCTAGGGATTCATCCAGCCCAGCCTTTCGCATGATGAATTCTGCATATAAGTTAAATAAGCAGGGAGACAATATACAGCTTTGTCGTACTCGTTTCCCAATTTTGAACCAATCAGTTGTTCCATATCCAGTTCTAACTGTAGCTTCTTGTCCCACATAGGGATTTCTCAGGAGACAGATGAGGTGATCAGGCACTCCCATTTCTTTAAGAACTTGCCACCGTTTGCTGTGGCCGACACAGTCCAAGGCATAGTCAATGAAGCAGAAGTAGATGTCTTTCTGGAACTCTCTAGCTTTCTCCATAATCCAGCGCATGTTTGCAATTTGGTCTCTGGTTCCTCTGCCTCTTCTAAATCCAGCTTGCACTTCTGGGAGTTCTCGGTCCACATACTGCTTGTGCCTTCCTTGTAGAATTTTAAGCATAATCTTGCTGGCGTGTGAAATGAGTGCAATTGTGCGGTAGTTGGAGCATTCTTTGGCACTGCCCTTCTTTGGGATTGGGATGTAGACTGATCTTCTCCAATCCTCTGGCCACTGCTGAGTTTTCCAAACTTGCTGGCATATTGAGTGTAGCACCTTAACAGCATCATCTTTTAAACTTTTAAATAGTTCAGCTGGAATACCATCACTTCCACTGGCCTTGTTATTTGCAGTGCTTTCTAAGGCCCATTTGACTTCACTCTCCAGGATGTCTGGCTCAAGGTCAGCAACCACACTACCTGGGGTGTACGAGCCATCCATATCTTTCTGGTATAATTCCTCTGTGTATTCTTGCCACCTCTTCTTGATGTCTTCTGCTTCTGTTAGGTCCTTACCACTTTTGTCCTTTATTATGGTAATCTTTGTACGAAATGTTCCTAAATTAAGCACAAAAAAGTGAAAAAAAGAAGAAAGGAGGAAAAAAGGGATTCGTCACCTCAAAAAGGGTGAAAAGGAGTTTAAAAGCAACAAGGAAAGAAAAAAGGACAATTAAAAGAACCAGATATTTATACAACATCATTTCTTTTCCAATAAAGTTTTCTGTAAAAGACTTCCAATCGTTCTCCTTATACTTTTTCTATTGTCTTGATTTAGTCGCACAGTTTGTTTTATATCTTTTTCCATATATTCCTCTAAGATGTTTATTCCATTATTTATTGTACACAAATATCATTCAATTCTGCTATGATGGTATCATTTTTACAATATAGTCTTATATATTCCTTAAATATTTTCCATTCTCTGTATACTTTTTGATTTAAGGCTCCCCTGATTTTTTCGGTAAGCATTGCTAATTGGAAATACTCTATCATGAGTGTTTGCCAATCGGTTATTGTTGGTGTTGTTTCACATTTGCAACTTCTGGCTACAAGTATTCTTGCTGCCGTGATTGCGTACATAAACAGTGGTCTTGTGTTTTGCTTGATTTCTATTGGCAATATTCCTAATGGGAAAATCTCCCGCCTTTTTTTGATTGCAAGGTTAAATAATTTCTTAAATTCGTCATATATGTTATTCCAAATTTCTCTTAAAATTATGCAGGTCCACCACATGTGATAGTAAGACCCTATTTTGGGGATGAAAGCATCCATGCTAAGGAAAGGGCTAATGCTCAGAAGGCTACTGAACGCTGTGCTGTCATAGGCCTGAGGTAGTTGATGGATGGATTGAATTTATATACCGCCCTACAGCCAGAGGTCTCAGGATGGTTCCCAGAATAAGATCAACGTATAAAACCACAAAATACATAATGAATACATACATAATGCATAATGAAAATAAAAAACCCAATAGCCCCCCACAAAAAACCCTGTACATTTTAAGAGGGAATAGTTATGTCAATTCTACAGCTATGGCAGTTATGAGCAGTCTAAACAGTTAGAGCAGCAGGAATGTTCTCTTGTGATGCTGTCAGTCTGTAACAGTATTTATCATAGATTAAAATCTGTCTCAGATGTATTAGCAATGTAAGTAACACCTAGCTGCGTTGTATATATTAATCTGAAAGTTCAAGTACATTTGGTAAGAAAGAGAAGCAGCATCTGCTGCTGGCTCCTGATTTCAGGTCTCCTCTCCCTCCAGGAGGGAATCAGCATTGGGTTATGAGGAATCAATCAATCAAGAGGGAGAAGGTTGGCACAAGCTTCTCTTTGCCTTTCAGACATGTGCTGGGCTGGCCAAATGGTTAAGCGACAGCACAAAGTATCTTTATCAGGGGGCCTGATGCTTGCCTAGGGAGCATGTGCTTGACAGCCATCCTCTAATTTCAGTCCTCTGACCTTTCTGCTGCAAAGCGGACATAGATGACAATAAGATTTATTCCATTCAAAATCCCTTGCTTGTCATTACCATTAGATGCTGCCCATTTCCACCTGTGTTGAGAGCTGCCACCCTGGACAGAGTATGTTTCCACAGCAGGGAAAGCAAATCTGTTGCTATGACTGTGTTCAGTGCCCTAAAGGGAGGATTTCAGTCCAGAAGGGTAAGTGAAGGAACCCAAGTCAACTGGAATTCTTCCTATCCAACTTCGACATTCATGTCTTAGTCTTATTATGTTTGCTTATTTTCTGTCATAGATCCCAAGCACATGTGTTTATATGTTATTGATACATATTGTCCTTTCCTCTCTCCTCCCCTTTGGATAGCCATTCAAGAGTATATTGTGTGAAATAACGTCCACATGGGAGTAACCACCATTGAAATCAAGATGACATACATCTGAGAAGAAATAATTAGGATTGCACTCCATAGATTCCCTTTTTGTCAACATTGAACCTGCAGTCAATCAATTTTCATCTTCTGTGATTAACAACTAGTGAACAATTTTCTCTATTGTATCCCCACAGTTTCAGTCCTTAGGCACAGTTATTTCTTGTCAAATATAGACTTTCCCAGTGAGCAAATGACAGGCGACCTGGCTGTTTCATCCACTCCCAAATTCAATTATGGAAAGTGCAAAAAAGAAACACTTGGGCCAGAAGCTTTGAAATGCAAACACATGGGGCTGGATGCAGAGATAGACATGTTTTAAGGGGAAAAGACTGAAATCAATCAGTATACTCTAACCATGACAGATAAATATGAATGGATTGATTAGTACAGTTGAGGTGCTCATGGAGGAACCATCACTTAGTTGTGAAAGTAGACTTTGGTTCATCAGCTCAGTAATATGTTTCATGTACTGCATAATAGACAGTATCAATATTAATAAGTATCGCTTCAAGAAATGCTAAAAGCATGCTTCTCATTTTCAGATGCAGATCAATGTGAGAAATGCCCAGATGATCACTACCCAAATGCCTTTCAGGACCAATGTTTTCCCAAAAAAATAAGCTACCTATCCTATGAGGAGCCCTTGGGGGCAATGCTGGCCTCCTTGGCTCTCCTGCTTTCTCTGGTCACACTTGTTGTGATGGGGACCTTCGGTCTGCACTGGAACACTCCCATTGTCAAAGCCAACAACTGGGGCATCACCTGCACCTTGCTCTCTTCTCTGCTTCTCTGCTTTCTCTGCTCCTTCTTATTCATTGGCAGGCCTACAAAGGTGACCTGTGTCTTGAGACAAACCGTCTTTGGCATCGTCTTCTCCATTGCTGTTGCTTGTGTGTTAGCCAAAACCCTCACTGTGGTTCTGGCATTCATGGTGACCAAGCCTGGGAACAGCCTGAGGAAATGGCTTGGGAAGAGGCTGGCAGGATCCCTTATCACCTTCTGCTCTCTCATTCAAGCTGGCATCTGTCTTGGGTGGCTGGCATCCTCTCCCCCATTCCCAGAGTTTGACCTGCACTCCCAGGATGGGCAGATCATAGTGCAGTGCAATGAAGGCTCCGACATCATGTTCCAGCTTATTCTCGGCTACATGGGTCTTTTGGCCATTGTGAGCTTCTCTGTGGCTTTCTTTGCCAGGAAGTTGCCTGATACTTTCAATGAAGCCAAGTTGATTACCTTCAGCATGCTGGTCTTCTGCAGTGTTTGGCTGTCCTTTGTCCCCACTTATCTGAGCACCAAAGGGAAATACATGGTGGCTGTGGAGATCTTCTCCATCTTGGCCTCTACTGCTGGCTTACTGGGTTGCATCTTCCTCCCCAAAATCTACATCATTATACTTAGACCTGAGATGAACAGTAAAGAGAGATTAGTAAGGAAGAAGGATGACCATAGTTGAGAGGGTGAAAGAGATGCCGTTAGCCAGGGTCCTTATGTTCTGGCAAGGAGATCTTATTTCCTTTGTTTTTATTTTGATCATCATTTCTTTGTTTGTATGTTCCATGTGCCATCCAAAGAGTACATAACTCTCCCTCTCTTGATATTGTTTTCTCAAAAACTCTGTGAAGAAGCTTAGATTTTAGAGATGCCATCTTCCCCATGGCTGAATGGGGATTTCAACCCTAGTTTCCCAGGGCCTTGGGCAACACACTCATCGCTACACATTAAGCTGGGGCCATGGGGAATTTTTGCTTCTTTTGTAAACTTTGCTAAATATCTGCATTTTTGGCCTGCATTTCTATACCCTCAAAAGGCACACACAGGCCAGGTAAGGAAAATTAACCCTCTGCTCACCTGCTGCTGAGCAGAATATGCAATGCTGTTACTTACTGTGATCTACTTCTCCAGAGTGTTGCCTGTGTGGAGAAACATGAGAATTGATTCAGGCCCAAATCCAGGTCAGGCCTTCCTCAGGTCAGGTTGTGGCTAATGTTTTCAATATCCGTTCATTTTTAAATGCAATCCTTATTTTCCTTTTGTTTATATATTTGTTCATTAAATTCATGTTACAGTAATCACGATGTTCAAATATAGTTCGTGGGTTCCATGATTGTACCAATATTCCAGGTATACAGCACAGTTAAGAGCACAGTTGTGTCCTCTTAAGAGCTCTCTGGCATATTAGAGAGGGAGGTTTGGAAGAGAAATTCTTATTCTCTCTTTGCAGAGTTGGCACAATGGGGATTGCTCCAAGCACATTAACATTTGGTTTGATTTGCATCTGCCCTCATTCAGCTTTAAACAGATATTCCCCCTAAAAATACTGAGGCTAGAATAAATCACAGACACTTAACTTTACCAATAAGTGACAATTTTACTCAACAAATGTCCATCCACTGGATAGTAAAAGTCAAAAAGAACAAACTTCCCAATGATTTAAAAAGAGGAAAAAATAGCATTTCTTCACAAATGGAATCACACAATCCTTTTGCTAGCTTTTAGAGAGAAACTTCGTTCACATGGCTTTTCTTCAGCTGGGAGCAATAGCTCAGCTAACAGCTTCTTCCAGGAAGACAGAGGGAGGGAGGAAGCAAATGGTTTGAAGCTTCAGGACCTGCAATACTTAGACTTAATGAAATCCATTAGTTTGATTCCCCCACCCACCCCTATGTTCCTTAACATCTACATGAAACCATTGAGCAGGTTCCTCAGGACTATTGGAGTAAATTTGTCAACAATATACTGGTGAAACACAGCTCTACTTTTCCTTTACATCTGCAGGTGTGGCTGTGGATTTCTTACCTCACTAGTGGGCTAGTTTAGTATCAATAAACTGATGCTCAATGCAAATATGACTGACAACTGTTAGTGAACAGTTCCCCAAACCAGATGGAGGAGAGGTGGCCTGCTCTTGATTGGGCTCCACTCCCTCTGAAGGAGCAGGGGTACTTCTTGATCCATTGCTGTCATTTGAGGCTCAGGTGGCCTTGATGGCATGGAGTGCCTTCCATCACCTTTGGCTGGGGGCCCAGGTGCAGCCCTATCTGGACAAGGATATCCTAACTTTATCAAAACAAAATAAAAAAATTCCTTCCAGTAGCACCTTAAAGACCAACTAAGTTAGTTCTAGGTATGAGCTTTCGTGTGCATGCACACTTCTTCAGATACACTGAAACAGAAGTAACCAGACCCTTCTATATAGTGAGAAGGTGGGGAGGGGTATTACTCAGAAGGGTGGTGGGAATGGGTGATTGGCAGATAGCTGTGATGAGCCGATCAACACGGCTACCTATCTGTAACTAACTTTATCAGCCTGGATAAGTCAGTTGCTTAGACTGTGGTGCTGATAGCACCAAGGTTGCAGGTTTGATCCCCATTGTCACTGTCCGGGTTACAGGCAGTTGGAGTCCCGGCTTGGTACGTCGGGACCGGGGTAGAGGTCAGGAAGCAGGAATCAGCAGTCCAGGGGTCAGGAAGCCAAGAGTCCAGGCCAAACTCAGGAAGTCCCCAGTCCTGTGAGGCCCTAGCAGTTACAGGGCCAGGCTCCTGCATGCACTCCTGACACCCATGTAGGATGCAGGTGGTTGGACCAGATGATCCTCAGTGTCCCTTCCAACTCCACAATGCTATGATTCTGTTAAACTTATTTTTCCTATGCTCCTGGAACCTCTAGGTTGGATTATTGCAATGTGTTATACCTAGGGCTTCCTCGAAAAACATTCAGAATCTTCAGCTAGTGCAGAATTTCATGACTAGGTTCTTTACTGGGGCAAGGCATTTTAAGCACATACTGTAACACCAATCCTGGCCCAACTGCACTAGCTGCGGATTACTTTCCAGGTACAATTCAAAGTGCTGGTTTGGACCTGTAAAGCCTTGAAGGGCTCAGAACTGCAGAACCTGAAAGACCTCTCTACTTATTTAAACCAATTCAGATGCTGTTATCATCATCCAAGGCCCCTTTTTTGTGCCTCAGAGAGTGGCAACACAATAGTGGGCCTTTTTGTGGTGACTCCCCACTTGTGGAATTCTCTATCCAGGGAAGCTCACCTGGCAACTTCATTACCTATTGCTGCATGCCATCCCAATCTCCTAGCATTGTGAGATTCCAAAAATTCCAAACGTGTTTCCTTTGGAATGAAGTACAGCAGAGACTGTGGAGTCTTTATTATATATGGTTTATTTACACACATAAACAAGCTGGAGGGGTTCAGAGCATTAACACCCCAAGAAGGCCTTCTTTCTCTCAGAGCCGCACCCTTGGATTCAAACAGAAATCAAGCGCCGCTTTGCCTCTCTGCCTTCCCAGGATGCAACTTTGCTTCCAGTCTCCAGCTCACATAACTCTCAACTCTGTGTTTGTCTTTCTAACTACCCTAGAGTTGAAAAAGGGAGGCCCACACCTTTGCTGTCTCACACAGAACCATTCCCTTTGTTTCCTTAATAACCCATTACCTAATCTGACTTTAGAAAATATGAATCCTTGCTTCAATTTTAACTCTTGCTGGACCTAG
>NW_028153330.1:10000-15000 GCF_964106915.1 Podarcis gaigeae
CTTCCAGGCGGAAGGAGCGGAAGCGCTGGACGTTTCCCTGGGGGCAGCCGGGTCTAGCTCCCCGCCGGAAGGGCCGGCAGCGTGGACCGTTCTCCGAGATCGTGGGGCTTCCCGGTCTACCCACCGGAGAGCGCGGCTCTGCCGGGCTACCTGGCGCCCGGCGCGGAACCGCTGGGCGGTCTCCTGGGCCCCGGACCTCGGGAAGCCCAGTCTACACGGCAGAGGAGCCAGCGGCGTTGCCCGGCCTCCAGGCCCTCGGCTCCCCTCCGGTCTACCAGCCAGGAAGGCTGGGTCTTGCCGGTCTTCCTCCGAGATCGTGGGGCTTCCCGGTCTACCCACCGGAGAGCGCGGCTCTGCCGGGCTACCTGGCGCACTGCGCGGAACCGCTGGCCTGTCTACTGGGCCCCGGACCTCTTGAAGCCCAGTCTACCCGGCGGAGGAGCCAGCGGCGTTGCCCGATCTCCCGGCCCTCGTCTTCCGTCCGGTCTACCAGCCGGGAAGGCTGGGTCTTGCCGGTCTTCCTCCGAGATCGTGGGGCTTCCCGGTCTACCCACCGGAGGTCGCGGCTCTGCCGGGCTACCTGGGGCACTGCGCGGAACCGCTGGCCGGTCTACTGGGCCCCGTACCTCGGGAAGCCCAGTCTACCCGGCGGAGGAGCCAGCGGCGTTGCCCGGTCTCCCGGCCCTCGGCTCCCCTCCGGTCTACCGGCTTGGAAGGCTGGGTCTTGCCGGTCTTCCTCCGAGATCGTGGGGCTTCCCGGTCTACCCACCGGAGAGCGCGGCTCTGCCTACTTGGCCCCGGACCTCGGTGAGCCCAGTCTACCCGGCGGAGGAGCCAGCGGCGTTGCCCGGTCTCCCGGCCCTCGGCTCCCCTCCGGTCTACCAGCCAGGAAGGCTGGGTCTTGCCGGTCTTCCTCCGAGATCGTGGGGCTTCCCGGTCTACCCACCGAAGAGCGCGGCTCTGCCGGGCTACCTGGCTCACGGCGCGGAACCGCTGGCCGGTCTACTGGGCCCCGGACATCGGGAAGCCCAGTCTACCCGGCGGAGGAGCCAGCGGCGTTGCCCGATCTCCCGGCCCACGTCTTCCCTCCGGTCTTCCAGCCGGGAAGGCTGGGTCTTGCCGGTCTTCCTCCGAGATCGTGGGGCTTCCCGGTCTACCCACCGGAGGTCGCGGCTCTGCCGGGCTACCTGGGGCACTGCGCGGAACCGCTGGCCGGTCTACTGGGCCCCGGACCTCGGGAAGCCCAGTCTACCCGGCGGAGGAGCCAGCGGCGTTGCCCGGTCTCCCGGCCCTCGGCTCCCCTCCGGTCTACCGGCTTGGAAGGCTGGGTCTTGCCGGTCTTCCTCCGAGATCGTGGGGCTTCCCGGTCTACCCACCGGAGAGCGCGGATCTGCCCGGCTACCTGGCGCCCGGCGCGGAACCGCTGGGCGGTCTCCTGGGCCCCGGACCTCGGGAAGACCAGTCTACCCGGCGGAGGAGCCAGCGGCGTTGCCCGGCCTCCAGGCCCTCGGCTCCCCTCCGGTCTACCAGCCAGGAAGGCTGGGTCTTGCCGGTCTTCCTCCGAGATCGTGGGGCTTCCCGGTCTACCCACCGGAGAGCGCGGCTCTGCCGGGCTACCTGGGGCACTGCGCGGAACCGCTGGCCTGTCTACTGGGCCCCGGACCTCTTGAAGCCCAGTCTACCCCGCGGAGGAGCCAGCGGCGTTGCCCGGTCTCCCGGCCCTCGGCTCCCCTCCGGTCTACCAGCCAGGAAGGCTGGGTCTTGCCGGTCTTCCTCAGAGATCGTGGGGCTTCCCGGTCTACCCACCGAAGAGCGCGGCTCTGCCGGGCTACCTGGCTCACGGCGCGGAACCGCTGGCCGGTCTCCTCGGCCCCGGACCTCGGGAAGCCCAGTCTACCCGGCGGAGGAGCCAGCGGCGTTGCCCGGTCTCCCGGCCCTCGGCTCCCCTCCGGTCTACCGGCTTGGAAGGCTGGGTCTTGCCGGTCTTCCTCCGAGATCGTGGGGCTTCCCGGTCTACCCACCGGAGAGCGCGGCTCTGCCGGGCTACCTGGCGCACGGCGCGGAACCACTGGACGGTCTACGGGGCGCCGGACCTCGGTGAGCCCGGTCTACCCGGGGGAGGAGCCAGCGGCGTTGCCCGGTCTCCCGGCCCTCGTCTTCCCTCCGGTCTACCAGCCGGGAAGGCTGGGTCTTGCCGGTCTTCCTCCGAGATCGTGGGGCTTCCCGGTCTACCCACCGGAGAGCGCGGCTCTGCCGGGCTACCTGGCGCCCGGCGCGGAACCGCTGGCCGGTCTCCTGGGCCCCGGACCTCTTGAAGCCCAGTCTACCCCGCGGAGGAGCCAGCGGCGTTGCCCGGTCTCCCGGCCCTCGGCTCCCCTCCGGTCTACCAGCCAGGAAGGCTGGGTCTTGCCGGTCTTCCTCCGAGATCGTGGGGCTTCCCGGTCTACCCACCGGAGAGCGCGGATCTGCCGGGCTACCTGGCGCCCGGCGCGGAACCGCTGGCCGGTCTACTGGGCCCCGGACCTCGGGAAGCCCAGTCTACCCGGCGTAGGAGCCAGCGGCGTTGCCCGGCCTCCAGGCCCTCGGCTCCCCTCCGGTCTACCAGCCAGGAAGGCTGGGTCTTGCCGGTCTTCCTCCGAGATCGTGGGGCTTCCCGGTCTACCCACCGGAGAGCGCGGCTCTGCCGGGCTACCTGGCGCACGTCGCGGAACCACTGGACGGTCTACTGGGCGCCGGACCTCGGTGAGCCCGGTCTACCCGGCGGAGGAGCCAGCGGCGTTGCCCGGTCTCCCAGCCCTCGTCTTCCCTCCGGTCTACCAGCCGGGAAGGCTGGGTCTTGCCGGTCTTCCTCCGAGATCGTGGGGCTTCCCGGTCTACCCACCGGATGTCGCGGCTCTGCCGGGCTACCTGGCGCCCGGCGCGGAACCGCTGGCCGGTCTACTGGGCCCCGGACCCCGGGAAGCCCACTCTACCCGGCGGAGGAGCCAGCGGCGTTGCCCGGCCTCCAGGCCCTCGGTATCGCTCCGGTCTACCAGCCAGGAAGGCTGGGTCTTGCCGGTCTTCCTCCGAGATCGTGGGGCTTCCCGGTCTACCCACCGGAGAGCGCGGATCTGCCGGGCTACCTGGCGCCCGGCGCGGAACCGCTGGCCGGTCTACTGGTCCCCGGACCTCGGGAAGCCCAGTCTACCCGGCGTAGGAGCCAGCGGCGTTGCCCGGTCTCCCGGCCCTCGGCTCCCCTCCGGTCTACCAGCCAGGAAGGCTGGGTCTTGCCGGTCTTCCTCCGAGATCGTGGGGCTTCCCGGTCTACCCACCGGAGAGCGCGGCTCTGCCGGGCTACCTGGCGCACGGCGCGGAACCACTGGACGGTCTACTGGGCGCCGGACCTCGGTGAGCCCGGTCTACCCGGCGGAGGAGCCAGCGGCGTTGCCCGGCCTCCAAGCCCTCGGCTCCGCTCCGGTCTACCAGCCAGGAAGGCTGGGTCTTGCCGGTCTTCCTCCGAGATCGTGGGGCTTCCCGGTCTACCCACCGGAGAGCGCGGATCTGCCGGGCTACCTGGCGCCCGGCGCGGAACCGCTGGCCGGTCTACTGGGCCCCGGACCTCGGGAAGCCCAGTCTACCCGGCGGAGGAGCCAGCGGCGTTGCCCGGTCTCCCGGCCCTCGGCTCCCCTCCGGTCTACCGGCTTGGAAGGCTGGGTCTTGCCGGTCTTCCTCCGAGATCGTGGGGCTTCCCGGTCTACCCACCGGAGAGCGCGGCTCTGCCGGGCTACCTGGCGCCCGGCGCGGAACCGCTGGGCGGTCTCCTGGGCCCCGGACCTCGGGAAGCCCAGTCTACCCGGCGGAGGAGCCAGCGGCGTTGCCCGGCCTCCAGGCCCTCGGCTCCCCTCCGGTCTACCAGCCAGGAAGGCTGGGTCTTGCCGGTCTTCCTCCGAGATCGTGGGGCTTCCCGGTCTACCCACCGGAGAGCGCGGCTCTGCCGGGCTACCTGGGGCACTGCGCGGAACCGCTGGCCTGTCTACTGGGCCCCGGACCTCTTGAAGCCCAGTCTACCCGGCGGAGGAGCCAGCGGCGTTGCCCGGTCTCCCGGCCCTCGGCTCCCCTCCGGTCTACCAGCCAGGAAGGCTGGGTCTTGCCGGTCTTCCTCAGAGATCGTGGGGCTTCCCGGTCTACCCACCGGAGAGCGCGGCTCTGCCGGGCTACCTGGGGCACTGCGCGGAACCGCTGGCCTGTCTACTGGGCGCCGGACCTCGGTGAGCCCGGTCTACCCGGCGGAGGAGCCAGCGGCGTTGCCCGGTCTCCCGGCCCTCGTCTTCCCTCCGGTCTACCAGCCGGGAAGGCTGGGTCTTGCCGGTCTTCCTCAGAGATCGTGGGGCTTCCCGGTCTACCCACCGGAGAGCGCGGCTCTGCCGGGCTACCTGGCGCCCGGCGCGGAACCGCTGGCCGGTCTCCTGGGCCCCGGACCCCTTGAAGCACAGTCTACCCCGCGGAGGAGCCAGCGGCGTTGCCCGGTCTCCCGGCCCTCGGCTCCCCTCCGGTCTACCAGCCAGGAAGGCTGGGTCTTGCCGGTCTTCCTCCGAGATCGTGGGGCTTCCCGGTCTACCCACCGGAGAGCGCGGATCTGCCGGGCTACCTGGCGCCCGGCGCGGAACCGCTGGCCGGTCTACTGGGCCCCGGACCTCGGGAAGCCCAGTCTACCCGGCGTAGGAGCCAGCGGCGTTGCCCGGCCTCCAGGCCCTCGGCTCCCCTCCGGTCTACCAGCCAGGAAGGCTGGGTCTTGCCGGTCTTCCTCCGAGATCGTGGGGCTTCCCGGTCTACCCCCCGGAGAGCGCGGCTCTGCCGGGCTACCTGGCGCACGGCGCGGAACCACTGGACGGTCTACTGGGCGCCGGACCTCGGTGAGCCCGGTCTACCCGGCGGAGGAGCCAGCGGCGTTGCCCGGTCTCCCGGCCCTCGTCTTCCCTCCGGTCTACCAGCCAGGAAGGCTGGGTCTTGCCGGTCTACCG
>NW_028153329.1:0-18177 GCF_964106915.1 Podarcis gaigeae
GAAAACGATGTAGACAATATAACAACCCCCCTCCTATGGGACACAATGAAAGCGGTCACCAGAGGAGCTTGCATAAAAGAGAAAACATTCCTTAAAAAACAAACCTCCTCAAAAATTAGCAAAATAGAACAAGACATCACAGCCCTCTCAACACGCTACAAACAAACAGGATCTAAAAAACTCCTCAAACTTATAGAACAAAAAAGGAGAGAACTAGACTCCCTAGAAATTAACAAAACAATGATCAGCATTCTATATTCTAAACAACGTTTCTATGAATATGGAGGGAAAAACTCCAGATTACTAGCAAACAGATGTAGGAAAAAAGCACTCAAAACAAGAATACACTGCATCACCAAAAAAGACGGCAGCATAACATCCTCCCCTGAAGAAATAACCTCAGAATTTGCAAAATTCTACTCCAACCTATACACCTCCCATAACCCACCAGAGAAGGAAATCAGAACATTTCTAGCAGGACTGACCATGCCTACCCTAACTGATGAGGAACAGGAATTCATGGACAGCCCTATCACCCCAGAGGAAATAGATGTGGTCCTCAAAAACCTGAAACCACACAAAGCGCCAGGCCCAGACGGCTTCACAGCAGAATTCTATAGGAAATTCAAGGAACCCTTGATGCCCTACATGACCCGCCTATTCAACGACATCATAAAAGGGGGCCCCATCCCCAAAACCTGGACCCACTCCAAAATAGTCTCCATCCCAAAACCACTAAAAGACAGCCTCAAAGTAGAATCATACCGCCCAATCTCATTAATAAACCAAGACTACAAGATATTCACATCAATCTTGGCCAACCGCCTAAAAATCTTCCTACACAAGTTAATAGCCCCAGACCAGACTGGCTTTGTCCCTGGCCGCAATATAACAGACCCCATCAGGAAACTACTGAACCTGATCAAACACAGCAAGGCAATGAAACTCCCATTGACAATTATGTCCCTAGACATCCTCAAAGCCTTTGATTGCTTAGAGTGGAAATACATATTAGCAGTACTAACTAACATGAAATTTGGCCCCAACTTCCTACAAATCCTCAAACAAATATACTCCCAAGCCTCAGCAAAATGCAGAATTAACAATATGGATTCTAATACTATAGCTATCCAAAGAGGCACGAAACAAGGATGCCCACTGTCTCCCTTCTTATTTATCCTGGCTCTGGAACCCTTAGCAATCCGCATCCGAGCAGCCACAGACATCAAGGGAGTGGAAATAAAAGGCAGAACCTATAAATTAGGGCTCTTTGCAGATGACCTAATGGTGACAACACCAGACCCCATAAGCACAGCAACCTCCCTAATCAGAGAACTCAACAAATTTGCAATGGTGTCGGGCCTACAGGTAAATTTTACAAAGTCAGAAGCTATGTGCTTCAACACCCCTCCTCACACCCAAAAAGAGCTCACGAAGGTCACCAAAATAAAACTCTGCCACACCAAGTTCAGATACCTAGGGGTACAAATAACCAGAAACCTCAACAAATTGTACCTCCACAACTACAAGCCCCTGTGGCGGCAAATTAACAAAGACCTAAAGAGATGGAATAACACGAATTTCACTCTCTCAGACAAAATAGCCATGATCAAAATGATCACACTCCCAAAACTAACCTACCTATTCCAAACCCTCCCAATCTGGATCCCCTCAACCCAACTCCGCAGTTGGCAGAGAAAACTACACTCTTTCATCTTCTCACATAAAAAACCAAGAATAAGCCCCAAATACCTGCACCTCCCCACCTCAGAAGGAGGATGGGGAATCCCCAACATAGAAGCATATTACAATGCCAACCAAATACGCCATATAATCCCATATATACTAGAAGATGAGACAAAACAATGGGTACACCTAGAGAGGGACACAATTGAAAACACCTGCACCACAACATACCCACTCCTCCCAAACAAACTAAAGAAAATTCCCACAACACTTAACAGGTACACACAGACCATGCTCAAAGCATGGAAAACACAAATAGGTAAACTATCCCCAACCCCATCCCCACTAATCCCCCTGGCGTACCACCCATTATTCCACCATGCAGCACAAAACCTCCAGATAAAAGCCTGGCGAACCAAAGGCTTATATCGCCTAATAGACTTTTATAAAAATAACAAACCCTTGTCAACACAAGAAATACAAGACAAACTAGAAGACACCCAAATGCCCTGGTTAACACAACACCAACTACATGCCCTCTTAAACAACCCAACAGTAAAATCAGCAGCAACTAGGCCCCTGACAACCTTTGAAAACCTCCTCCTAACAACAAAGGGAAATGGTAAAGGGACGGTATCCGCAATATACAAAATACTACTCCAAAATCCCGCAAATCCCCTAGACGCAATCAAAAAACAATGGGAGAATGACATAGGCTATGAGATTAACCCCACTCAATGGACCAGAATGTGGTCTAAACCCCCCTTTAAATCCATATCAACAAAAAGAAAAGAACTCACACTGAAACTCACCTACAGGTGGTACCTAACACCAAGGAAACTAGCGCTAATACACCCAGGAACCTCACCAAAATGCTGGAGAGGGTGCACCTCCACAGGCACATACCTCCACATGTGGTGGGAGTGTCCCAAAATCCAACTATTCTGGACAACAGCCATACAAGAAATATGTAAAATAACAAAGCAAGTATTAGACTTCACCCCAGAATTGGCCCTACTAAACATCTTCCAAGACAACAATGCCCATTTACTCCACAAAGAACTCATAACCCACCTACTTTCAGCAGCCAGAAACACCATAACCAGACACTGGAGAGACCTGTCAGGAGTAAGCATGGACCAATGGTACCAAATAGTATGGGAAACAGCCCTACTAGAAAAATTAACTAACAAACTGAAACTGACACGGGGACAAACAGAAGAAGACACCTTCACCCCGGTATGGCTCCCCTTTATCACATACACAGCCCAACAGGACAATGACAATAATCCACCAACAGCATACAAATCAATATGGCTAACTTGACCCAAAACACCCACCCACCTCACTCACACACGAAAACAAAGATCACCACAGCCAATCACAAACAAACAATCACATCCTAGGCCAACCCCAACCTCTCTCACCACCAAAGGAACACAAGTGAACAACACAAGCACGCTGACACCAAACTACATACATTAAGCATAATAGAAACACCGCTACCCCACCCCACCCCCATCCATCTCCCCTCCTTCCACCCTCCTTTCTTCTTCTTTTTTCTTTTTTCTTCTCCTCCTAATGCCTCAACAAATGAAATGGATTTGTAAAAATGTTACACGGGAAAAAAAAAAATACACGAGGCATTACACTTACACTGTAAAACAAGAAAACCCTTAATAAAATATATTAAAAAAAAAAAAAAAAAAAAAAACTAGCATTCCGAAGCTCTGCTGCCTTCCAGTTGTGGACGCAGAGTGAAAGCACACGTATCAGTCCACCCAGTTTAACCTCTGTCCCATCCACTGCTGGCGTGCAGCCTTGGGAAAGTTGTCAATGTGGCCCAGAGGACATAAAATGTCCCCTACCCCCCAAGGTCCCAACTAAAAAAGAATGGCAACTTAAGCTGACAGAATATGCGCAGCTTGCCAACCTAACATACAGAATAAGAGAACAAGAAGAATATGCGTTTGAAGAAGATTGGAAAATGTTTACTGGGAAAAATGGTGGTAATTGTATACACTTGACAACACTGGCAACATTAAGATAAATACAACAGTGTAAACTAAGTTTTGATGGATGTCATAATGGTTTAGTTTATATAAAATATGCAGGGATTTATGTTTTGCAAAATGAACCACGGAAAGAGAAGAAGGGAAGGTTTTGATATTTTAAGGTTGTTTAAATGAATATTCTAAATTGTAATACAGGAAATGTAATAAAAATTATATTTTAAAAAATTAATAAAATGTCACCGCTGTGGCAGAGAAACTCCCACCAAGAAGATCTGCCAGAGCAAGAGATCTTTGGCTGGATGCAAGGATGGAGGATTTGTGTCCTTCTGGATGTTGCTGGACTACATCTCCCATCAGCCCCAGCAGCCAGTGTAGCCAATGGTCAGGGCTGATGGGAGTTGGAGTCCGCCAGCACTTGGAAGGCTCCAGCTCTGAGAACAGCTTCTTATATGCTCATATTCACGAGACTCTCCAGCCTCTGCTGTTGACTCACATCGTCCGCCTGCTGCTCCAGCTTCAGCTTAGCTTTGGTGAGCGTGTTGACTTTGTCTTCTTCGACCTGCAGGTCATCCAGAGCTTGCTGGTGGGCCTCTTGCAAGGATTTCTTCTCCTTGGTCAGCTTGGCGATGATCTCATCCAGACCGGCCATCTCCTCCGTGAGATTTTTCACCTGGTGGGAAGGCCAAACCCCAGAGATGTAAGGCGTTGTGGGGGTCTCAGGAGCATGTGGGGAGAAGCTCTTAGCTGGAGGGCAGCCCACTCAGATCACTCAGCCTGATCTGTGGCAAGTCTTAGCCTGCCGGTAGAATATGTTGCAGAGGCCTTAGCCTGCTGGTGGAAGGATAACAAAAGAGGGAGCCAGTCTGACCTCTCTTGAGAGGGAATTCCACAATCTGGGAGTGTGTTGAACCAAAGGCAAACTGTTCCCGAAGCATCTTGGTAGTCAAGAAAACCCCACAATTAATAGGAAGTGGTTGCAGTAATGGGCTCACATATGTTTATATTCATACACTAATTGGCCTGCTTTGATGCAATCCTTATCTGCGGAACTGGGGGCTGGGCTCTGAGCCCAGAAAGGAGAACTACAGTGGTGCCTCGCAAGACAAAATTAATTCGTTCCGCGAGTCTCTTCCTCTTGCAGTTTTTTCGTCTTGCGAAGCACACCCATTAGCGGCTATTAGCGGCTATTAGCAGCTTAGCGGCTTAGAAAAAGGGGGGGAAAGGGAAAAAACTTGCAAGAACTCGCAAGACGTTTTCGTCTTGCGAAGCAAGCCCATAGGGAAATTCGTCTTGCGAAGCACCTCAAAAACGAAAACTCTTTCGTCTAGCGAGTTTTTCGTCTAGCGAGGCATTCGTCTTCCGGGGCACCACTGTATCTGTAAGGTGTTGTCAGGGACTGGGCAGAGGTGGAATAGGGGAGACCGCCTCCCCATCTTGACCCTTCCAGGGAGGAGGAAGACAGTGTAGGTTTACAACAGGGGTTTGAGGGAGGTCACAGCTCAGAGGCAGATGAGGGGAAAAGCTGGAAAATAATGGGAGAGGGGGAGGCAGAACTGGAGAGGCAGCTGGCTGACACGTTGTCGTTAGAAAGCATCCCAGACCCTCCATCTCCCAGAATTTGGTGAGCCTTAAAAGTAGGAGACCAAAGAGCTTGAAGGCAGAGGGCACGTAGCAGCACCCGTAGAAGACGAATAAGGAAGCAGGAGAGACGGAGGGTGGAGATTCACTCAGGACAACACCATTATCCAAGAGGCTGGGTTCTATAGCCTCTCTCTGTAAATATTGAAGTGAAAAAGGACAGTAAGAAACTTTCCCTTGTCTTTATACTTTTCTGGGCAACCAACCAGGAGCCACTGAAAGCATCCTGACAGGTTTGGGTATTTGCCACCTATGACCTCATCTAGTCGAGTGCAGTGGCGTAGCGTGGGTTTTCAGCACCCGGGGCAAGGCAAGTAATTTGTGCCCCCTAACCCATGGATTTGCGCCCCCTAACCCTAACCCCCAGATGTTGTGCCCGGTGCGGTCGGCCCCCCCTGCACCCCCCACGCTACGCCACTGGTCGAGTGAAATGACATATGCTGCTCTGCTGTATTAAGGTTTGTTTGGGTGCAGGCAAAGCCATCTCCTTGCTGCTGTGTCTGCAAAGGCTAGGAGAAATGGCAGGCTGCTTTGCCTAAGTCGACACCTTCTCTAGAACTGGCCATTCCGATGTTTTTGACATCCTTCTTTGGTCTCCCTGCACCCAACCACTCCCACAAGCCCTCCTTTGGGCCTGCAGTTCAGAACAGGGAGCCACCACCGAAAAGGCCCTCTCTTGTGTCTCCACCAGCTGTGCCACTAATGTCAAAGGGGCTGGGAACAGGTGCTCACCTAAGGACCTTATCACCTTGGCAGGTTCACATAGGAAACTTGCCTCGCTGCCACTCTAAGCCCACCTTGTTCTCCGTGGCGTGCTTCTCCTTCTCCACTTTGGCCAGGGTCAGCTCCAGGTCATCAATGTCCTTCTTGAGCTCTGAACACTCGTCCTCCAGCTTCCGCTTCTTGGCCGTCAGCTCGGCGTTCATCTCCTCCTCGTCCTCCATCCTCTCGGTCAGCTCCTTCACCTTGGCCTCCAGCTGAATCTTGTTCTTGATCAGCTGGTCACACCGTTCCTCAGCATCGTTCAGATTATCTTGTTCCTGCGAGAGGAGAGGAAGGAAAGAAAGGGGTTTTCGGAAAAGCGAGCATCTGTTTAGGCATTTGAGGAGGACGGAGTAAACGGGAACAAGGAGGTGCTGCAAAGAGATGCGATGTGAAAGGTCAAAAGTGCTTTCTACATTGTGATTTTATGTTGTGAACCACCCTGAGATCTATGGGTAGAGGGCGGCATACAAATTTAATAAATAAAAATAAAACAAATACGTTAGGACTTTTTGACAATATAAAAGGCTGTTTTGATCCCAATGCACCTTCCTGTCTTCTTAAGAGATACCAACAGTGCACTTTGACCTTTGCTTCATCTCTGCCCAGTATCCTGAACCGTTTTGTCAATTCCATATGCGCCCATTTCACAGAAACATAGGGAGCTGCCTTATACTGAGTCAGACTATTGGCCCGTATGGCTCAGTAATTTCCATCCTGACTGGCAGTGGCTATCCAGGGTTTCAGACAGGGGGAGATTCCTAGCCCTACCTGGAGATGATGGAATTGAACTTGATATTTTCTGCTTGCTAAGCAAATGCTCTACCGCTGAGCAACGACCCTTTGCTCAAACAGCTTGTTTCTATAGAGGCCAATGCAATTAGGTTGGAAGGATGCATTTTGTCCACACTGTCCGTCCGTCCCTGCCCCAGGTGGCACTGTGGTCTAAACCACTGAGCCTCTTGGGCAAGGGTAGGCAAACTAAGACCCAGGGGCCGGATCTGGCCCAATCACCTTCTAAATCCGGCCCACGGACGGTCCAAGAATCAGTGTGTTTTTACATGAGTAGAATGTGTGCTTTTATTTAAAATGCATCTCTGGGTTATTTGTGGGGCATAGGAATTCGTTCATATTTTTTTTCAAAATATAGTCTGGCCCCCCACAAGGTCTGAGGGACAGTGGACCAGCCCCCTGCTGAAAAAGTTTGCTGATTCCTGCTCTTGGGCTTGCCGATCAGAAGGTCGGTGGTTCGAATCCCCACAACGGGGTGAGCTCCCATTGCTCTGCCCCAGCTCCTGCCAACCTAGCAGTTCGAAAGCACGCCAGTGCAAGTAGATAAAGAGTTACTGCTGCGGTGGGAAGGTAAACGACATTTCCGTGCACTCTGGTTTCTGTCACGGTGTCCCGTTGCGCCAGAAGCGGTTTAGTCACGCAGGCTGCATGACCCAGAAAGCTGTTTGTGGACAAACTCCAGCTCCCTTGGCCTGAAGAGAGATGAGTGCCGCAACCCCATAGTCACCACTGACTGGACTTAACCGTCCAGGGGTCATTTGCCTTTTACCTTTTTACCATCTACCAGGAAGCTAAAAATAGAGGCCGTTGATTACAGAGTCAAGTATTGCTGCCAAATGGGATCCTTTGGTGTCAGTAGTTCGGTGGCAGAGCTGATGGTTTGCATTCAGAAGATCCCAGATTCTGACCCTGGCATCTCCAGGTACGAGAGGGAAGGGCCCCCATCTGAATCCTGCAGAGCTGCTGGCAGTCAGGGTAGTGGTGGGAAATCTGCAGGGCCCATCAGTGGGGCTAGACCACAGCTTCTTGCCAACTTTGGGTGTGATTCAGTCATATACCGGTCAATTCAGGCTAGGA
Organism: Podarcis gaigeae; assembly: GCF_964106915.1. Classification (NCBI taxonomy): domain Eukaryota; kingdom Metazoa; phylum Chordata; class Lepidosauria; order Squamata; family Lacertidae; genus Podarcis; species Podarcis gaigeae. The sequence continues at coordinate 7,971 of NW_028153329.1, forward strand.
CTACAATTCGCCAGCGTATCCTGGACGTAGAATTACAATGCCACATGAGCGAAATGATCAAACATCCGGCAATAAGGGACTATGGAAGAGGTTTCTCTCCAGCTAACTATCTGTCAGGTCTTCAGGTACCCAAATACAGACGGTCTTTTACCCTCACCAGATTTAACGTTCTTCCTTCTGCCTTACTTCAGGGCAGATTTGAGGGTAAACCTTACACGGTACGGGTCTGTCCTTGTGGTTCGTTGGAAGTTGAAACTGCCTCACATGTACTATTACGTTGTCGTCTTTATGAGGATATACGTTTGACTTTTATTACACCTGTTTTGCAAAAGTCCAGGAAAGAATCGGAATACCATAGTTTAAAACTACTGTTAGAGGACAAGAATCCCAAGACTACATTAAATGTAGCTAAATTCTGTGCGTCTGCAATCAACCGCAGGAAGCAAGTGGTATCCCATAATGTTCAAACCCCTAAATGTTAATTACTGGGGACACGCTAACAATTAATTTTAATTTTTATATTTAGAGCCTTGTTATATTCATATTGTCCCTTGTATTTCTGATATTTTTTATGATCTGTGATATTGTGTGTGTTGATGCTGGTCTGTGACCGTATTAATAAATTCATTCATTCATTCATTCATTCATTCATTCAGGTTACGCCATTAAAGTTGACCCGTCGCATAACAAGAGCGATAAGGAGAGAGATGAGGAGACAAATTTCAAAATGTGAGCTGATGCTTACTCAATGCAGCAGCACCGACTCTTTCTGCAAGCAAACCAGAATCAATGCACAACAGATCACCAACGTCGTCTAACCCAGTGTTTCCCAACCTTTTTTGGGCAAAGGCACACTTGTTTCATGAAAAAAATCTCGAGGCACACCACCATTAGAAAATGTTTAAAAAATTAACTCTGTGCCTATATTGACTATATATAAAGTAACTCTCTTTAATAGGCATCAAATAAACACAAAGAAAGTACCGGTATTTTATAATTACTTTATTATGAAATAGTAAGTACCGTATTTTTAGGACGCTCCGTCCCATAGGACGCACCTACTTTTTTTTGGGGGGGGGGAAATAAAGGAAAAAAATTTTCCTTTATTTCCCCCCCCAAAACCAGGTCGGGGAACAGTGGGATGGCGGTGCTGCGCCTCCCCGCTGTCCCCCGAGCTTGTGGGGCTGGCCCATGTCTGCCTGGCGCGAGGGGCGCTCTGCTTCAGGGCGCCCCGCGCATCGGGCGGCAGGCTACAGTCCGCAGCATGGGGAACCCTCTGTTTCAGGGCGCCCCACGCGCCCCCACGGGTGCGCAAGGCTTGCCAACACGAGCTCGGAGCACGGGGCGTCCTCCGAAGGGCGCCCCGTGCTCTGCGCCGCCCGCAAGCCTTGCGCTCCTGGGGGGAGATCCCCCGGGTGCGCAAGGCTGGCCAACACCAGCGCGGAGCACGGGGCGTCCTCCGAAGGAACGCCGCCATCCCGCTGTCCCCCGACTTGGTTAGAAGGCTGGCGGGGGGGGGGGGGGAGAAGCCTGCTTTTCCCCGTCGCCAGCCCCGCAAACTCGGGCGACAGCGGGAGAGGCGTAGCGCGCCCTTCCCGCTGTCCCCCGACTTGGCTAGAAGGCTGGCGGGGGGAGAAGCCTGCTCCTCCCCGTCGCCAGCCCCGCAAACTCGGGAGACAGCGGGAGAGGCGTAGCGCGCCCACCCGCTGTCTCCCGACATGGTTTGGAGGCTGGCGGAGGGCTTCCTCCTCCCCCAGCCCCGCAAGCTCCCAGAGCTCTGGGTCCCGTTCTGGGGGAGGGGGAAGCTCGGGCTTCCCCCGCCCCAGCCCCGCGTCTCCAGCCGGGAGACGGTCGCGCTTTAGCCCCGTGCGTGCTCTCCCAGCTGGAGAGGTGACGCGCGCCTATGGAGGCTCCTGCCATAAGCGCGTGTCACCTCTCCAGCGGGGAGAGGGTCGCGGGGGGCTGCTTTAGCCCCGCGCGTGCTCTCCCAGCTGGAGAGGTGACACGCGCCTATGGAGGCTCCTGCCATAAGCGCGTGTCACCTCTCCAGCGGGGAGAGGGTCGCGGGGGGCTGCTTTAGCCCCGTGCGTGCTAAAGCAGCCCCCCGCGACCCTCTCCCCGCTGGAGAGGTGACGCGCGCCTATGGCAGGAGCCTCCATAGGCGCGCGTCACCTCTCCAGCTGGGAGAGCAGGCACGGGGCTAAAGCAGCCCGACTCGCCCGCCTCCCTCCCACGGCACACCCGGCAACTTCTCGCGGCACACTAGTGTGCCGTGGAACACCGGTTGGGAAACACTGGTCTAACCTCCCCACAAACCTTATGCAAACAAATCCGGAAATATGCTCAATGAGGAAGTCACATGGAAGCAACCGAGGACTCTCTCTCTCCAGGACCTTGCAGTTTGTCCTGGTGGCTTTATAAAGTCACTCACAGCTTGAACTTGCAGTTGGAGATCATTCTTCTCCTGCAACAGGGAGACCATCTTTTCCTCCAGCTCCTTCCTCCGAGTCTCCGATTTCTCCAGGGCTTCCTTCAGCCGCCCAAATTCTTCCTTCATTGTCTGCGGAGAAGAAAACAAGACTGATGGACTCAACCAGCCAGCCAGCGGTAGCTGCTTAAAAGGAAACGCGAATGGCAGGTTTATATATTGGGAAGGGATATTTCAAAGCTGGTAGAGCAAGGCTGCTTTGGGACCTTTTTCAACTTCAGATTGGAGGTGTGAGGTTGGGTTCTTGAATGGTTTTGCAACCGGAAAATAACAGCCCTCGTTTGTAGAAGACTAGCATGCAAAGGGTTCAGCCTGGCCTTCACTGTTTGTGTATTTATTTCATAAAAAATTATATTCCACTTGATTGTAAAATAAAACTCCAGAGACCCCAAAGCAGGTTACAAACAGAATTAAAAAAATGAAACTATCAGCAAACAGTTTTTAAATAAATTGAAAACCTTCCAAAAAAAGTTATTAAAACCGATCAGCTAAAACTTACGATTAAAGCATCAACACCCTACACATCTGGATAGGCTTGCCTAAACAAAAAACATTTCCAGGAGGCACCGGAAGGAGTAACAGCAAAGGCCTGATGTCAATAGGCAGGAAAGTGTGGGAGCTGCCACACTGAAAGACTTAATTTCTTACAAATGTGTTATGAGCATTGTGTCAAACATGTAACAGGGCCAATTCTGCATGAATTACACTGTTGTACAAGGTGTTTATATATTTGTGGAGTGCATAAACTGCCTGCAATGAACCCCTGTGAGCAAATCAGGGATAGCCTGGGGCACTCAATGGCCTTCCAGATGTTTTTGGGTGGACTCAAGTGTGGCAGCCCTTAATTTTTTGTTTGTTTAACCCTTAGCAGTTCTGGATAAATTTCAGTCGTAATCCGAGAAGCATTACCTGCATCTCCTTCTCGGTCTCTGCGCTCTTGAGCAGAGGCTTGATTTTGAAGAACAGCTTCATCCAGGGCCAGTTCTTCACCCCCATGAAGGCCCGGATGTTCCACTGAATCACCAGCAACGCATCCCTGGGGAAAGGAGGGTAAGGAAAAGGGGGATTTAGCCCCTAAGCGGGGGAAAGTGTCTCCCCCAGCTCCCTGGCAGAAACCCTGGAGGGACTCTGTTTGTCACAGTGGGCAATGCTGAGCTAGGGGACTTAATATTCCGATTTGGGGTATATCCTTGTGGTTTTCAGTGATTGGTCAAAATTGCAACTCTTTACCCTCCAGGCCTTTGACTGATTGGCTGCCTTGCCTCCTCTTCCATTGCCATGCATTGTATTCTGCGCCACTGGTTTTATTTACTTATTCTGATACGGATTGCTTTTTGGTTTTGAAAACGAGGTTCCAGACAAGGAGAAAAAAAAAAGAAACTGCAATTCGTGAGGTCTTGGTGGTCATTGTTGTAGAGTTCCACAGGGGTTTTTTTTTCTTCCCATGGGCCCCCTTTTTCACTTCATTTATTAATTTTATTAAGTTTCTGTACTGCCCTTCATCCAAGGATCACAGGACAGTTTATGGCATAAAACGCAATATAAACTGATTTTTAAAATGATTCTGACTGTACGTTCTTGCTTATTTTAATTGCGTGTGCTTGTAACTCTCCCTGGGAACCATTTGGCAAAGGACAGACTATAAGTGCAAATAAGTAAGTACTGTATAAGTACAGTGGTACCTCGGGTGAAGTACTTAATTCGTTCTGGAGGTCAGTTCTTAACCTGAAACTGTTCTTAACCTGAAGCACCACTTTAGCTAATGGGACCTCCCGCTGCCGCCGCGCCGCCGGAGCACGATTTCTATTCTCATCCTGAAGCAAAGTTCTGAACCCGAGGTAATATTTCTGGGTTAGCGGAGTCTGTAACCTGAAGCGTCTGTAACCTGAGGTACCACTGTACTAGCCAAATATCTTTTAAACAGTCACGTTGCCTAGCAAAGCAACTGCCCACCAGCATTTCTGACAACAATCAAAAGCGGCTCTTCTTGTGACTGCAAAAATGTGCTTCCAGGCTGTCCCTATTTTCAGATGGGATTCTGTCCCATGCTGCTAAATTTTGGCTGCACAGTTACAGTCATTTGAGGAAACAAGCCTGCCTGCACCTAAAGACCAGGCTTCTTTTTTCTGCGATAAGGAAGATGATGGGGTAATGCGCTTGCTTTGATGCAACGCCATCTGAGCACCTGTAAACAAATCGGGACAAATGCTCATTCAATAGCCAAAGCTGACTAAGATTCCCTGCGAACCAAATGTTCTGAAAGTGCATTTGGAAAGTGCCCGCAGCACATTTGTGGAAATGGAATAACAGGTACCCCTGTGGAAATAACAGGTACCCCTGTGGTATCTGAAGAAGTGTGCATGCACACGAAAGCTCATACCAAGAACTGACTTAGTTGGTCTTTAAGGTGCTACTGGAAGGAATTTTGTTTTGTTTTGACTATGACAGACCAACACAGCTACCTATCTGTATGTGGAAATCTTGTTATTGTGAATCTCCCTCTTCCAGATACCGTGAAAATCAATTCTTACTCCCGCCCAACCTGCAAGATAAGAAGGGATAATCAAGGCGCTCACCGACGCTCCATAATCTTCTTAAACTCGATGCGCATGAGCTGACCCCTGGCCTGCGCTTGGATGCGGGTGATGATGCGGGAAAGGCGTTCATCTCGCATTTCCTCCAATTGGCCCAGCAGCCCAGCCTTGAAAAATACCTGGAAGGAGAGGGAAAGGTAGTAGGGGTGTCAGCATGAGCACCTCTGGCTAAGCCTCTATCTATCTATCATCTATCTCTATCATCTATCTATCTATCATCTATCTATATCATCTATCTATCTATCTATCTATCTATCATCTATCGATCATCTATCTATCTATCTATCTATCTATCTATCTATCTATCTATCTATATCTATCTATCTATCTATCTATCTATCTATCTATCTATCTATCTATCTATCTATCATCTATCATCTATCTATCTATCTATCTATCTATCTATCTATCTATCTATCATCTATCTATCTATCTATCTATCTATCTATCTATATCTATCATCTATCTATCATCTATCTATCATCTATCTATCTATCTATCTATCATCTATCTATCTATCTATCTATCTATCTATCTATCTATCATCTATCTATCTATCTATCTATCTATCTATCTATCTATCTACCTATCATCTATCTATCTATCTATCTATCTATCTATCTATCTACCTACCTACCTACCTACCTACCTATCTAATCTATCATCTATCATACAATATTGTCCACAAGAGCACTAGATGAGTACCAGTCCTCCTCCTCCTCCTCCCTCTTCCTCTTCTTCTTCTTCTTCTTTTTCCTCTTCCTCCTCCTGTTCTTCTTCTTCTTCTTCTTCTTCTTCTTCTTCTTCTTCTTCTATCACTCGTAGCTGAGTAAGATTGCCTGCCATAAACACAGTCTTAACAATGAGTTCATAACTGACTGTAGAGGCCAATTCTGGATCCACACATCCTTCCACAGTGGGGACATTGGTTTCCGGGCAGGATTTGATCATGGTGTGGATTTGCCAAGCGTGCCTTCCTCTTAGCATGTTTCTCCCTTGCGTCCTGAGTTTGAGTGTCTTCAAAGCCCATGACACCTTTGGTAAAGGCTGTTTTCCAACTGGAGCACTCACAGGCCAGTGTTTCCCAATTGTCAGTGTTTATACTACATTTTTTTAGATTCGCCTTAAGACAGTCTTTAAACCTCTTTTGTTGATCATCAGCATTACACTTTCCATTTTTAAGTTCGGAATAGAGTAGTTGCTTTGGAAGACGATAATCAGGCATCCACACAACATGACCAGGCTGATGAAGTTGATGTTGAAGAATCACTGCTTCAACACTGGTGATCTTTGCTTCTTCCAGTACACTGGCATTAGTTCGCCTGTCTTCCCAAGTGATGTGTAAAAATTTTAAGAGACACCGTTGATGGAATCTTTTGAGGAGTTGGAGATGGCGTTTATAAGTGGTCCATGTTTCACAAGCATACAGTAAGGTTGGTAGTAGAACAGCTATGTAAACAAGCATTTTGAGTTCAGCTCTATACATCTGAGTCTCAGTGCCGACAACACTTCCCTGTCTGACTGAGGGGTGTCAATCACCCCAACGGTACCAAGTTTTATTGCGGACTGCTTGCTTAGCACAACAAATCCATGTGAACTTCTTGCAGTTCAGAAACTGACTCAGAAACACACCGAAAAGGGTGTTTGAACATAATATGAAAGGGAATGCATAGACACCCCACAAGCAAATTACTGTGATAAAACCGCTCTACAAAAACAAATCAGAACAAATGCTCAATAAATACTGGATATTGTCTAATGACCACATAAGTTATGGGAAAGTTAATCAGGATGGATGCTGAATAAACAGGCTGTCTGGAAGCGGCCGCAAAGGCTCCACCCTCTCACCTTAGTGTGGCCAAACTTGTACTGGTTGTGGTCGATATCTAAGGAGCCCAAGAGCTTCTCTGCTCCCTTCCGGCTATCAATGAACTGGCCCTCAGGGATGGCAGCTGGGTTCAGGATACGGTACCTGGTGGGGAGGGAAATATTCTGTTAGATTCCCCTGCCAAAGCTGTAAGATTCTTCTGATGGGAAGAAAGTACAGGGGTGTAAAACCAGGACGGCATATTTCTTAACTGACCTGTTTTAGGCCTATTTTCAATTTGGGTCAGTGAACGATTAATGATTTATTTATTTTCTGAACCATTGTTGTTGTTAATTTATATATCACTTAGTGCTGAAATAGCCTTCTAAGCAGTTTACAAGTATAAAGGCCAGTGGCACGATCATTAAATACGCATCCATAATGAAAACACGAAATAAAGCAGTCCCATTAAAGCATGTTATAATGTACTATTCTTCTTAAATATTACTTATAATATTTGGCTATATGGCTAGGGGCGCAGAAGCAAGTGCCTGGGACCAGTGCTAGATTTACGTATAAGCTAAACAAGCTATAGCGCAGGATCCCACTCTCTTGGGGGCCCCCCAAAAATTAAAGGGGGGAAAACCTACATACAGCAACAGTGTTTTGTGTTGTGTAGGTTCCTATGATGTAAGTCATGGGTCCCACCTGCTAGCCTGCTCCCTAAAATGTCACTGGTTTGCTCATTCCTAGATATAGGGTGCCTACATTCTGCATGGGCTGGTTGCATGGTAACATGTAGTAGCTGCAGACTGGAGTGCAGCACAGTTGAATATAGGTCAAGCTGTTGTACCTGTTATCTAACTTCAAAGAGTGCTTGTAGACTGATGATCAGGCAGCAGAGACTAAGGGTAGGAGTCTTATGCCTACTGATCGATTTCATATATTCCACACAAAGAACAGCGGCAATTTGTTGTTGACAAAGGACAGCTGGACCCCATTACCTTCAGTAGCTTAGGGTCTCATCAAACCTAAATCTGGCCCTGCTCAGGAGGCCGTTCTAGTCCTAAGAGAACGCCAGAATTCTAGATTGCAATTCCATCTCCTCCAAAACCTTTTAAAGAACCATCGGACTGAGCAAAGCTACCATGCTGGTGTGTAAATGCGACTTGTGCTCCAGATATTTTTACTGGCTAATTAATTGCATGTTGCTGTCCGTTGTCCGCCATCAAAGACCAGGCCGTTTCATGACCTCCAAAGAGAGCCATTTGCCCTCACAAGAAAAGTACTGTTATGAAAGGCATTTTTCAATGGTGGGGAAGATAGCAAATGTTACAGGTTGCACAGTGCAGGGAAGGGCCACGCTCCACCCAGCGTGACCCCAAAAGCAGATTCACCTTTGCCTGAAGTCCCCGTAAAGGATCCGGTTGGGGAATCCCTTCCGGCAGATCCGGATGCCCTCCAGGACTCCGTTACAGCGTAGCTGGTGCATGACCAGAGCATTATCCATCACTCCTGGCGAAGGGAAAGAGAGAGGGGAGGCATCAGCCGCGTTAGAAATGGGCCTCCTCTGTGCTCTTAATTTGGTTGGGGTCCCATCCAAGCTTAGTTTATGTAGCCACACATCCCATAGCATCTCTCTAAAACAAGGGTGGGAAGTCTCAGGTCCAGGGACCACACCCATAGCTGTCAACTTTTCCCTTTTCTTGAGAGGAATCCTATTTGGAATAAGGAAATTTCCCTTAAAAAATGGGAAACGTTGACAGCTATGGCCACACCCCACACTGTTTTGCAGTGGCGTAGCGTGGGTTGTCAGCACCCGGGGCAAGGCAAGTAATTTGCACCCCTTAACCCGTGGATTTGCGCCCCCGAACCCATGGATTTGCGCCCAGATGTTGCGCCAGGTGTGGCCGGCCCCCCCTGCACCCCCCACACAACGCCACTGCCTTTTTGCATCCTCCTTGAATATCTTTGCCTGGATGGAATGTGTCATTAATGCCTCTTGCTTGTCTGGTTGGAGGAGAGAGAGGTGTGTGGGTGTGTTGAAACTAGTCTGCCGAAAGGTAAAGGTAAAGGGACCCCTGACAGTTAAGTCCAGTCGCAAACGACTCTGAGGTTGCGGCACTCATCTCGCTTTACTGGCCGAAGGAACCGGCGTGCAGCTTCCGGGTCATGTGGCCAGCAGGACTAAGCCGCTTCTGGCAAACCAGAGCAGTACACGGAAATGCCGTTTACCTTCCTGCCAGAGCGGTACCTGTTTATCTACTTGCATTTTGACGTGCTTTTGAGCTGCTAGGTTGGCAGGAGCAGGGACCGAGCAACGAGAGCTCACCCCGCTTAGGGGATTCGAATCGCCAACCTTCTGATCTGTAAGCCCTAGGCTCTGTGGGTTAGACCACAGCACCACCCGCCTCCCAATTTGCACCCATTGCTCTGCCCTCTTTTTCTTCTAGCCCCACCCACAACTCCATCCCAGAAGTTTGCCCAGGATGGAATGAGGTCTTCAGGCAGGAAAAGGACTCCACACTCCTGCTCCAGAACTGCAGAGCCAGAAGTCTGTAGAGAATGAGACTCTTAACCTCAAGGACGTGGGTTCGAGCCCAGCGTTGGGCAAAAGATTCCTGCATTGGACAACCCTTGCGAGTCCCTTCCAACTGCACAATTGTATGGTTCTAAAGATCCCGGGAAATGCATTTGGAGAGGAACCCCTCTGTGTGGCTCCTGTCCTTTTCCATTTGCCGCTAGAGTTGTGCTAAGTATGCAAACAGAGGCAGATTCCCTGGCTTTTTCACCACCATTCCTTTTGTTGGTACGCATTTCAGGTAATCACCGCTGGGGGAACGTGAAACCGTAGACACATCCCTGTCTGTGAGTTAGCTGCCCAAGGGCCTCCCCAAACCAGCACAACCAGCACCTCCCAGTCCGGTCCACCAGCCCTGTCCCTGTTCAGTTACCAGGGGCCTTCCGTTCATTGGGGATGAGGCACCTCACAAAGTGAGGGTGGGTTGTTTTCAGGTTGGCCATCAGCTTGTTGAGGTTCTCCTGCCAGAGAAAGAGGGAGAGAGAAGGAGAGGGGAGATAGGGAAGCAGATGGAGGGGAGATAAAGAGGGAGGGGAAAGAGAGAAGACAGAGGAGGGAGAGAGGGAGAGGCAGAAATGGGAGAGAGAGGGTGGGAGGGAAAAGTAGAAAGGAAGAGAAGAAGAGGTGCGGGAAGACAGAAATAGAGAGGGAGGAAGAGGCAGGGAAAGGGGATGACGAAAGGAGAGGAGGAGGAAAAAGAGATGGGAGGGGGTGTGCTTGTTTGATTTTTTTTCCGA